>NC_088414.1:9644644-9764644 GCF_034236695.1 Oncorhynchus nerka | reverse complement strand
GGTCTATAGTAGGACATGGGTACAGTAGCAGCTGAAAGGGGTTTTCAGTAGGTCTATAGTAGGCCATGGGTACAGTAGCAGCTGAGAGGGGTTTTCAGTAGGTCTATAGTAGGCCATGGGTACAGTAGCAGCTGAGAGGGGTTTTCAGTAGGTCTATAGTAGGCCATGGGTACAGTAGCAGCTGAGAGGGGTTTTCAGTAGGTCTATAGTAGGCCATGGGTGCAGTAGCAGCTGAAAGGGGTTTTCAGTAGGTCTATAGTAGGCCATGGGTACAGTAGCAGCTGAGAGGGGTTTTCAGTAGGTCTATAGTAGGCCATGGGTACAGTAGCAGCTGAGAGGGGTTTTCAGTAGGTCTATAGTAGGCCTATAGTAGGCCATGGGTACAGTAGCAGCTGAAAGGGGTTTTCAGTAGGTCTATAGTAGGACATGGGTACAGTAGCAGCTGAGAGTGGTTTTCAGGACAGGAGAGTGAAGGCCTTGTCGTTTTGCAAAAAGCATAAACTAGCCAAAGTTGCAATGCCAAAGGCCCTGCTGTGGTCCGAGGAGAACGGATAGTTACAAGCCTAACCGCAAATCATAACCTTAACCATTAGGTGGATCTGAAGAAATCTGACCCTGGGCCAGCATTTAGGGGATGTCTAGAAACACACATATTGTTGTTCTCCTGCCCTGAGCTGATGGACGGATGCCGTTATTTGGGTCTTCCTAATGAAAACCTGATGTGTGGATCTAATTGTATAGTCATTCCATCCATAGCATCAGTATGTGTATGTTTGAGTGTTTGACCTACAGTTATCCCCAGGGAGTGGGAGAGAGAATAGGAAGGGAGAGAGAAACAGGGAGGGAGGAAGAGAGAGATGCGATTGAGAGACCACCATGCACCATCCACCACCCAGAATGAACCACTTCGTCGTCCGGGAGACGCTTTACCGTAGCTGTGGGATTACTATAGATATGCAGATAGTTTCCTGTCAATTCTAGTGTGCTGAGGGACTCCCTGCTGTTGAGACTGTGTCACACTGTGACAGGCAGATTTGTGTCCTCTGTAGGGCAGATGAAGTGTAGCGGGGGTGGTAATTGTGTACACACACATAGACACACCCTAGGGTTTGTAAGTCTAGGGTCACAGGTTCAGTGCAGCTGGCAGGGGGTCTTATTAGGTATCTGTGTGTGTGTGTGTGTGTGTGTGTGTGTGTGTGTGTGTGTGTGTGTGTGTGTGTGTGTGTGTGTGTGTGTGTGTGTGTGTGTTAGTGCTGAGCGATTAACCGAAACGTCAGTTATTTTCCATTTTTTAAACAACTAATTGACCAAAGTCTGTTCAATTATTTAAATCGTAATTTCGTCCCGTTTTTTTTCTGTGAGCTCAATGAGCCGTTTCTCTAACGGTAAGTCAGATCAAGCCCGAACTGTGCAATGTAGTCGGGAGTTGTAGTTTCCAACAGGCCAATATTCTACATAGATTAGCACAGAAAATGTGGTAATTAACTACAATGACCATAATCCATTGCGCGTCTATTTGTTCCGGTCTATGTGTTTATTTTATGCCTGCTACATCAGGTTAGTGTGGGGCAGACACGGAGAGGGAGAGAAGAAAGCGCAATGGAGAGGGATAGAGAGCAGTTGTTTCGCGATGTGTCTCTACCTGAAAATACATGATCTAAGTGACTGAATGTTGGTATTCAGTATGCCTTATTTACTTTGAAGAACTACTAAAATAGTGATTTTGTCAGACGGCGTAGGCAGCAGCTGACTTGATGGCTTCGAATTAAATAAAAGTCATCAAATAAAACCAATGTACTATAAACATATTCAAATATTTTATTCAAGTAAAGTAATGTGAATAAACGATTGCTAATAAGTGATACGCAGTAATGGGCAGTCACTACCATCATGGAACTTATTGTATGAATTGTATTATTCTGCATTCAACCCAAACAGAACCAACCTCAAAAAGCACTAATCGCTCAGCACTAGTGTGTGTGTGTGTGTGTGTGTGTGTGTGTGTGTGTGTGTGTGTGTGTGTGTGTGTGTGTGTGTGTGTGTGTGTGTGTGTGTGTGTGTGTGTAATAATATGATCCCTAAATAATCGTAGCCTTCCCTCTGTCTTCTGAAAGAGGGTAATAGACATCATAAATCCAGTCACTGCCATGAGTCACACTGCTGGGAAAGTTCTGCTCATGATAGCTAACGACTTGAAGCTCTGCCTGTCTGGTCTATCTGATCTGTCTCTAGGGGGAATATCGAAGTAGGCTTTTTCCTAACATTACCTTCCTACACACACTATACACTGCCTTATGATACACTAGTAGATATGTCGACTGTAAGCAAATATTACAGTTTTATCTTAGTTACAGATACTCCGCTTGACCAGACTTTGAACTTTTTGACTGTTCCAGCACTCGCATGTTCTTCATACTCGAGTACTCGAATGCAAAACAAAATACCAGTTGTGTTTTGTGTTAGCTAATCCAAGTTTATCATTTTAAAAGGCTAATTGATCATTAAAAAAAACTTTTGCAATTATGTTGGCACAGCTGAAAACTGTTGTCCTGATTAAAGAAGCAATAAAACTGTCCTTCTTTAGACTAGTTGAGTATCTGGAGCATCAGCATTTGTGGGTTCGATTACAGGCTCAAAATGGGCAGAAACCTTCTTCTGAAACTCGTCAGTCTATTCTTGTTCTGAGAAATGAAGGCTTTTAAAAATGATAAACTTGGATTAGCTAACACAACGTGCCATTGGAACACAGGAGTAATGGTTGCGGACAATGAGCCTCTGTATGTATATGTAGATATTCCATTTAAAAAATCTGCCATTTCCAGCTACATTAGTCATTTACAACATTAGCAATCTCTACACTCTATTTCTGATCAATTTAATGTTATTTTAATGGACAAAATGTGCCTTTCTTTCAAAAACAAGGACATTTCTAAGTGACTCGTGGCACTCGTCCAAAAAAGTTCTACTGTTGAATCATCTGTCCATAGAACATTCTTCCATGAGTCTTGATGATCATCCAGGTGCTTTTTTGGCAAACCTGAGTCAACTTTTTTGGCAAACCTGAGTCAACTTTTTTGGCAAACCTGAGTCAACTTTTTTGGCAAACCTGAGTCAACTTTTTTGGCAAACCTGAGTCAACTTTTTTGGCAAACCTGAGTCAACTTTTTTGGCAAACCTGAGTCAACTTTTTTGGCAAACCTGAGTCAACTTTTTTGGATGACATGGATCACATTATGTCTGGCGAAAACGGAACACTGCATTCCACCGTCAGAACCTCATACTAATGGTCAAGCATGGTGGTGGCAGTGTGATGGCTTGGGAATCTTTGTTGCCTCAGGACCTGAACGACTTGCCTGAACCCTTTGACGCGTACCAACACACGGGTGTGATCATTCTACAGGGGTCCCCTGCAGCTTGCGCTCAAACCGGTAGGATCATTCTACAGTGGTCCCCTGCAGCGCTCAAACCGGTAGGATCATTCTACAGGGGTCCCCTGCAGCGTGCGCTCAAACCGGTAGGATCATTCTACAGTGGTCCCCTGCAGCGCTCAAACCGGTAGGATCATTCTACAGTGGTCCCCTGCAGCGCTCAAACCGGTAGGATCATTCTACAGGGGTCCCCTGCAGCGTGCGCTCAAACCGGTGTGATTAGAATGCTCATTTAGAACGGCCATTTGCGATTGACGCAGGAGTCAGCGTTGGAGCTGGCAACACTTTTTTTTTCACAGAATCTTTTTGCACAAACAGTCCTTACGACCTTGTGTTCACAGAAGTGGCAACAGCATGACACAAGCATCCAAACCGTAAAATGTAGGCTACATTAGTCCTAGCGCTAACTGAGGGGAGATTGACCTAACACAAGCGGTCATATTTAACTAACAGAATATGAATGAACTAATAGAAATGACTATTGACAATTCATCACATCACGGGTGAGCTCACCATTGATCAATATAATTGAGTAAAACACTTTCTAAAAATGTTAATTAATCAGACGATGGGTAGTTTGTGTGCGCCGCCATGTTTGGTCAACTAAAGATAAGAAGAGGAGGCAAGATGAGTTGGGTCTGTTTGCAGTATGCATGCTCAAGGGGGTGTGTCGTCATTACAATCTATGCAAGAATCGGAATGCATGATTTGTCACCAGTAATTGAAAATGTGAATAAAACAGTAAATACATTATGCTCCATACCTACATACTTTATGCTACAGTAGAAACGACAACACGATATACAGACAATAAGGCATTTACTTTGATAGGAAAGCTTACATATCCAAGGTTATTTGTAAGGAAAACAACAATGAAGGCAATGCGAGCGCCAGCCAGAAAATGTGCCAGGGGGAAAAAGCTTGTGCTAGTCTGCACAAATGTCTGCATACATGATCTGAGGAAACACAGGGAGGTGGTTGGGCTTTCATCAAAGAGATAAGTTTGTCCAGTTCAGTAAATCCTCGAACATTCATTGCATTCAGAAAGTATTCAGACCCCTTCCCTTTTTCCACATTTTGTTATGTTACATCCTTATTCTAAAATTGATTCATTGCCCCCCCCCCTCATCAATCTACACACAATACCCCAAAATGACAAAGGGAAAACAGGTTTTTAGAATTTTTTATTCTTTACATAAGTATTCAGACCCTTTGCTATGAGACTTGAAATTGAGCTCAGGTGCATCATGTTTCCATTGATCATCCTTGAAATGTTTCTACAACTTGATTTGACTCCACCTGTGGTAAATTCAATTGATTGGACATGATTTGGAAAGGCACACACCTGTCTATATTTTGTCTAAATGTAACCTTTATTTAGCTAGGTAAGTCAGTTAAGAACAATTTTTTTATTTACAATGACGGCCTACACTGGCCAAACCCAGACGATGCTAGGCCAATTGTGCGCCGCCCTATGGGTTCTCTCAATCATGGACGGTGTGATACAGCCTGGATTCGAACAAGGGTGTCTGTAGTGACACCTCTAGCACTGAGATGCAGTGCCGTAGATCGCTGCACCACTTGGGAGCCCAGGATTATGTCGAGGCACAGATCTGGAAAAGGGTACCAACAAATTTCTGCAGCTTTGCAGGTCCCCAAGAACACAGTGGCCTCCATCATTCTTAAATGGAAGAAGTCTGGAACCACCAAGACTCTTCCTAGAGCTGGTCGCCCAGCCAATCTTTGCAATCGGTGGAGAAGGGCCTTGGTCAGGGATGTGACCAAGAACCCAATGGTTACTCTGACAGAGCTCCAGAGTTCCTCTTTGGAGATGGGAGAGCCTTCCAGAAGAACAACCATCTCTGCAGCACTCCACCAATCAGGCCTGTGTGGTAGAGTGGCCAGACGGAAGACACTCCTCAGTAAAAGGCACATGACAGCCCGCTTGGAGTTTGCCAAAAGGCACTTAAAATCTCTTTTGGTGCATGAACCACTAGCGGGACACCTACGACAACATCCGGTGAAATTGTAGAGCGTGAAATTCAAAATACAAAAATCGTAATATTAAACATTCATGAAAATACAAGTGTCATACATCATTTAAAAGATTAACTTCTTGTTAATCCAACTGCGTTGTCAGATTTCAAAAAGGCTTTACTGCGAAAGCATACCGTGGGATTATCTGAGGACAGTGCCCCACACCAAAATACTTTTTCAACCAGCACAGGCGTCACAAAATCACAGATAGAGATGAAATAAATCACCTACCTTTGAAGATCTTCCTGTTTGCAATCCCAAGGGTCCCAGCTACACAATGAACGGTCGTTTTGTTCGAAAAAGTCCTTCTTTATATCCAAAAAAGTATGTTATATTGGCGCCAATAATCTCAGTCATCCACTCGTTCAACGTGCATACAAACGAATCCAAAAAGTTACTGGTAAAGTTCGTCCAAACAAGTCAAATTATGTTTCTAATTAATCCTCAGGTACTCTAATATCTAAATAAATGATCATATTTAAGACGGAGAATAGTATGTTCAATAGGAAAGATAAATAATGAAGAGCGCGCACCTCATTCACGCGCCAACAAGCCTACTTTTCTAATGAGAGACACCTTGTAGTTTTTCGAACTACTTGCTCATTTTTCAAAAAACAAGCCTGAAACCCTTTCTAACGACTGTTGAAATTTAGTGGAAGCCATAGGAAATGCAATCTGGGTCCTATCTATTTGTATTTCCAATAGGCTAGCACTGAAATGGCCTGTGACCTCAAAACAAAAATACAGATGGATTTTCATATCAGTTCTGTCATATTCACATACATTATTTTAACAGTTGTAGAAACTTCAGAATGTTTTCTATCCAATGCTACTAAGTATATGCATATCCTGGCTTCTGGGCCTGAATAACATGCAGTTTACTTTGGGCATGTCAGTCATCGGAAATTCCGAACAAAAAATAGTCTCCAAAACAGGTTAAAGACTCTCAGACCATGAGAAACAAGATTCTCTGCTTTGATGAAACCAAGATTGAACTCTTTGGCCTAAATGCCAAGCATCAAAGTCTGGAGGAAACCTGGCGCTATCCCTACAGTGAAGAATGGTGGTGGCAGCATCATGCTGTGGCAATGTTTTTCAGCGGCAGGGACTGGGAGACTAGTCAGGATCGAGGGAAAGATGAACGGAGCAAAGTACAGAGAGGTCCTTGATGAAAACCTGCTCCAGAGTGCTTAGGGCCTCAGACTTGGGCGAAGGTTCACCTTCCAACAGGACAACGACCCTAAGCACAAGCCAAGACAACGCAGGAGTGGCTTCAGGACAAGTCTCTGAATGTCCTTGAGTAGCCCAGCCAGAGCCCGGACTTGAACCCGATTGAGCATTGCCGGAGAGACCTGAAAATAGCTGTTCAGCGACGCTCCCCATCCAACCTGACAGAGCTTAAGAGGATCTGCAGAGAAGAATGGGAGAATCTCCCCAAATACCAAGCTTGTAGTGTCATACCCAAGAGGACTCAAGGCTGTAATCACTGCCAAAGGTGCTTCAACAAAGTACTGCGTAAAATGTCAAATGAATACTTATTTAATTAATTTTTAAATAAATTTGCAAAAATGTCTAAAAACTTGTTTTTGCTTTGTCATTATAGTGTATTGTGTGTTGATTGATGAGGTGAAAAAACTATGTAATCCATTTCAGAATAAGGCTGTAACATAACAAAATGTGGAAAAAGTCAAGGGGTCTGAATACTTTCCGAATGCACTGAAAATTGTCCGCAACACTGAAATGGGCTACTTCTATGTGAATTTATGTGGAGGCGGTACACACCTCAATTCAAACTGTTGTCAGAAAATTAAACTGGTTTGAAAATGATTTCAAATCCACAAGTTGATATTAGCCTATAGATAAGTAGCAGACAGCATGTGTCTTGGTTTGAGGGCAGCGCAGGTTAACTCTCCTGTTGCGTAAAAATGTTGGAACAGTGAGTTCATTCTGACATCCTGCTCATAAAACAACTCACACTGGGGTGACCATTAGAGATATTTTGAACTCACGTGTGAAAGGTCAATAGAAGGAAGCATGAATTCTGCTCTGTATCAAAGAGTTCTACAGGAGAGTGTCAGGCCATCTGTCCATGAGCTGAAGCTGAAGTGCAGCTGGGTCATGCAGCAAAATATTGATCCAAAACACACAAAACAAATCTACATGAAAATGGTTCAAAAGCAACACATATGAAGTTTTGGATTGGCTAGTCAAAGTCCAGACCTAATCCCAATTGAGATGTTGTGGCAGGACTTGAAACCAGCAGTTCATGCGTGAAAACCCACAAATGTCGCAGAGTTACAGCAGTTCTGCATGGACGAGTGGGCCAAAGTTCTTCCACAGCGACGTGAGAGACTGATCAACAACTACAGGAAGCGTTTGGCTGGAGTCGTTGCAGCTAAAGGAGGCACAGCCAGTTATTGAGTGTAAGGGGGCAATTACTTTTTCACACAGGGGCATTGGGTGTTCCATAACTTTGTTTATGAAATAAATGAAATAAGTATGTAATTGTTGTGTTATTTCTTCACTCAGGTTATAGAAAACTGGAAAAGAGGGCAAATCATTTTTCACGGCCCTGTATTTCCCCACTTCAAAATCCAATCCATTTAGAATTTGTGATAAAACAAAACAAAACTTGTCATTTGGCATGGAATGTAGCTCGTGTATCCCTTCAGTTCGATAGATTTTATAGGCATTTCTTTCTGTAGGCCTAACGTGAGCTCGTGTGCGTGCTCAAGCAGCGTCTGTAGAGGGAGCGGTCGGAACTTAGGGAGGAGAACTGTGTGACGCTTGGCTTGGTTCCTTTTCTGTTGTGACCCGCAAATGCACATGTAAAAACGGAAAAATGGAACACTAGAGTCAAAGCAAATTCACGCTGTCTTCATTTTTTACTCATTTAATCAGGACATATTTGCAATTGCCCGTTCGGGCAGACACAAAGCACATTCTACCAAATAGTCTGACAGTATTAGAAAAATATTTGATCTCTGGTTAAAGATCGAGTCATGCCCATCCCTAGACCAGACATGCCCATCCCTAGACCAGACATGCCCATCCCTAGACCAGACATGCCCATCCCTAGACCAGACATGCCCATCCCTAGACCAGACATGCCCATCCCTAGACCAGACATGCCCATCCCTAGACCAGACATGCCCATCCCTAGACCAGACATGCCCATCCCTAGACCAGACATGCCATCCCTATCCCATCCCTAGACCAGACATGCCCATCCCTAGACCAGACATGCCCATCCCTAGACCAGACATGCCCATCCCTAGACCAGACATGCCCATCCCTAGACCAGACATGCCCATCCCTAGACCAGACATGCCCAGACTTGTCCACTTCTCCTCTCATCACTTTTCTGTCTGTTTCTGTTTCTCTCTGACCCTCTATCCATCTGTCTCTCTGTTTCTCTCTCTGTCCCTCTGTCTCTCTGTCCCTCTGTCCCTCTGTCTGTCTCTGTTTCTCTCTGACCCTCTATCCATCTGTCTCTCTGTTTCTCTCTCTGTCCCTCTGTCCCTCTGTCCCTCTGTCTCTGTCTGTCTCTGTCTGTTTCTCTCTGTCCCTCTGTCTGTCTCTGACCCTCTATCCATCTGTCTCTCTGTTTCTCTCTCTGTCTCTCTGTCCCTCTGTCTATTTGTCCCTCTGTCTGTCTCGGTTTCTCTCTGACCCTCTATCCATCTGTCTCTCTGTTTCTCTCTCTGTCTCTCTGTCCCTCTGTCTGTCTCTGACCCTCTATCCATCTGTCTCTCTGTTTCTCTCTCTGTCTCTCTGTCCCTCTGTCTGTCTCTGACCCTCTATCCATCTGTCTCTCTGTTTCTCTCTCTGTCCCTCTGTCTGTCCCTCTGTCTGTCTCTGTTTCTCTCTGACCCTCTATCCATCTGTCTCTCTGTTTCTCTCTCTGTCCCTCTGTCTGTCTCTGTTTCTCTCTGACCCTCTATCCATCTGTCTCTCTGTTTCTCTCTCTGTCCCTCTGTCTCTCTGTCCCTCTGTCTCTGTCTGTCTCTGTCTGTTTCTCTGACCCTCTGTCTATCTGTCTCTGTTTCTCTCTGTCCCTCTGTCCATGTCCCTCTGTCTATCTGTCCCTCTGTCTGTCTCTGACCCTCTATCCATCTGTCTCTCTGTCCTCTGTCTCTCTGTCCCTCTGTCTGTCTCTGACCCTCTATCCATCTGTCTCTCTGTTTCTCTCTCTGTCCCTCTGTCTGTCCCTCTGTCTGTCTCTGTTTCTCTCTGACCCTCTATCCATCTGTCTCTCTGTTTCTCTCTCTGTCCCTTTGTCTCTCTGTCCCTCTGTCTCTGTCTGTCTCTGTCTGTTTCTCTCTCCCTCTGTCTGTCTGTCCCTCTGTCTGTCTCTGTTTCTCTCTGACCCTCTATCCATCTGTCTCTCTGTCCCTCTGTCTGTCTCTGACCCTCTATCCATCTGTCTCTCTGTCCCTCTGTCTGTCTCTGTTTCTCTCTGACCCTCTGTCTCTCTGTTTCTCTCTCTGTCCCTCTGTCTCTCTGTTTCTCTCTCTGTCTCTGTTTCTCTCTGACCCTCTATCCATCTGTCTCTCTGTTTCTCTGTCTCTCTGTCCCTCTGTCTGTCTCTGACCCTCTATCCATCTGTCTCTCTGTTTCTCTCTATGTCCCTCTGTCTGTCCCTCTGTCTGTCTCTGTTTCTCTTTGACCCTCTATCCATCTGTCTCTCTGTTTCTCTCTCTGTCCCTCTGTCTGTCTCTGTTTCTCTCTGACCCTCTATCCATCTGTCTCTCTGTTTCTCTCTCTGTCCCTTTGTCTCTCTGTCCCTCTGTCTCTGTCTGTCTCTGTCTGTTTCTCTCTGTCCCTCTGTCTGTCTGTCCCTCTGTCTGTCTCTGACCCTCTATCCATCTGTCTCTCTGTCCCTCTGTCTGTCTCTGACCCTCTATCCATCTGTCTCTCTGTCCCTCTGTCTGTCTCTGTTTCTCTCTCTGTCCCTCTGTCTCTCTGTTTCTCTCTCTGTCTCTGTTTCTCTCTGACCCTCTATCCATCTGTCTCTCTGTTTCTCTCTCTGTCTCTCTGTCCCTCTGTCTGTCTCTGACCCTCTATCCATCTGTCTCTCTGTTTCTCTCTCTGTCCCTCTGTCTGTCTCTGTTTCTCTCTGACCCTCTATCCATCTGTCTCTCTGTTTCTCTCTCTGTCCCTTTGTCTCTCTGTTTCCCTCTGTCTCTGTCTGTTTCTCTCTGTCCCTCTGTCTGTCTGTCCCTCTGTCTGTCTCTGTTTCTCTCTGACCCTCTATCCATCTGTCTTTCTGTCCCTCTGTCTGTCTCTGACCCTCTGTCTGTCTCTGATCCTCTATCCATCTGTCCCTCTGTCTGTCTCTGTCTCTGACCCTCTGTCTGTCTCTGACCCTCTATCCATCTGTCCCTCTGTCTGTCTCTGTCTGTCTCTGACCCTCTATCCATCTGTCTCTCTGTCCCTCTGTCTGTCTCTGACCCTCTGTCTGTCTCTGACCCTCTATCCATCTGTCCCTCTGTCTGTCTCTGTCTGTCTCTGACCCTCTGTCTGTCTCTGACCCTCTATCCATCTGTCCCTCTGTCTGTCTCTGTCTGTCTCTGACCCTCTATCCATCTGTCCCTCTGTCTGTCTCTGTCTGTCTCTGACCCTCTATCCATCTGTCTCTGTCCCTCTGTCTATCTGTCTCTCCCTCTGTCTGTCCCTCTGTCTGTCTCTGTTTCTCTCTGACCCTCTATCCATCTGTCTCTCTGTTTCTCTCTCTGTCCCTCTGTCTGTCTCTGTTTCTCTCTGACCCTCTATCCATCTGTCTCTGTCTGTTTCTCTCTGACCCTCTATCCATCTGTCTCTCTGTTTCTCTCTCTATCCCTCTGTCTCTCGGTCCCTCTGTCTCTGTCTGTCTCTCTCTGTTTCTCTCTCTGTCTCTCTGTCCCTCTGTCTGTCTCTGTTTCTCTCTGACCCTCTATCCATCTGTCTCTCTGTTTCTCTCTCTATCCCTCTGTCTCTCGGTCCCTCTGTCTCTGTCTGTCTCTCTCTGTTTCTCTCTCTGTCCCTCTGTCTCTCTGTCCCTCTGTCTGTCTCTGACCCTCTATCCATCTGTCTCTCTGTTTCTCTCTCTGTCCCTCTGTCTGTCTCTGTCTCTGTTTCTCTCTGACCCTCTATCCATCTGTCTCTCTGTTTCTCTCTCTGTCCCTCTGTCTCTCTCTCTGTCCCTCTGTCTCTGTCTCTCTCTCTGTCCCTCTGTCTGTCTCTGTCTCTCTGTCCCTCTGTCTGTCTCTGTTTCTCTCTGACCCTCTATCCATCTGTCTCTCTGTCCCTCTGTTTGTCTCTGTTTCTCTCTGACCCTCTGTCTATCTGTCTCTCTGTTTCTGTCTCTGTCCCTCTGTCTCTGTCAATTCAATGCTCTATCTGTCTCTTCTATCTATCCCCTCCAACAAACACACAAACACACACACACACTGCAATCAGGCACCCCTGCCGGTTGGAGTCAAAGGCCAAGTGGCCTGAGCTTCAAAGCAGGTCAGTTGGTCCTGCCCTGTGTACCTATCTCCAGCTGCTTCAGATCCTTTCTGCTTTCTAAGTGTTTTTAAACAACATCCATGTGTGTGTGTGTGTGTGTGTGTCTGTGTGTCTGTGTGTCAATGAGGAATTAGTCTTTGCAACTGGCCGGCTAACGTTTGACCTCTGCCTCAGAGTGTCTCAGTGCATGACTGAGCCAGAATCATTCCTCTTGGTGCTGTTTGAACTGGAGTCTGTGGAACATCACAGGTGTCAGAACATCTACAGGTTTTTGTTTCAAGAGACTGACTCAACTATGAACTAGAACGACCTGGCGTGCGTGTCTTTGAGTGTGCGCATGTGTTTGTCCATGTGTGCGTGTGTGTGTGTGTTGAAAAGTAGAAAGAGTTACTGGAAACGTTGTTTTGCATCAAGACAGTGACTAATCCTGTCCAGTTGAGGTCGTCGGGACTGTTTGCGTGTGTTTAGTTAATAAGCACATTTGCGATTGAATAAAAGTAATTCTAATCCTACGCCTGTTCTTATGACCTCACCAGACTTGGAAACACACCACGCGACACACAGTCGCTAGACACCCACAGATCTGGGTCATTCTGTCTCTTTAGTGGAAGAAGAGAGGAGAATGAAACTGAGGGAGGAAAGCCATGGGGGCTGTTGATATTTCAACAGGATAACAGAGGTCAAAGTGTCAGTATGCTGTCATTGTACCATCTCCCTAGCTCAGGCATAATGAATTAAACACACACACTAAGCCCCCCTAAAGGGAGTGTGACCTCATAGCAGAGCAGACTAACCCTCTCCATGGGGGCCGTGTGACCGAAACGACCAGGAGGTTCAGAGCGTAGGCAGCACACGCGTCACCACTAGGGCTGTGGCGGTCACCAAATTTCGTCAGCCGGTCAAGCAAATAACTGTCGGTCTCATGGTAATTGACCGTTAATTAACATAAACACATTTAGCATCTCCTGGCTGCCACACACAGCCTACTAGTTATTTGGCCACTTTAGTTGTGATACAAACCTTATCAAAACTTATAGGCCTATGTGCTAGGCTACATGAGGCGAGCGACTATTCGGGGGGAAAAATACATTGTTTCTTGCCTTAGGCTGGGCATCATTCACAAGTGATAATATATTTATATATATATTTATATATATATATATAAGTGATAAGTATATATTGCCACCCATCACACTATTCTTGGTTTAATCTTGTCTTTACATATACTACATAATATATGTGTGAAATTGGTTAGGATTTAGCATATACTATTATCATAAACCTGTCATCTATGTACTTAAATAGCAAATAGAGAACTCTTTTCCCGTGATTCATGTTCATACCAGCCAGGTAGGCTATACTCCTGTTGTAAAGATAAGCAATGTGCTTAATATTTGCTTAAGTTGAGAAATAAATATAGGAGGCCTAGCCTATAGAAAGCTGATGGGCTCCTCCTCTTTTTAATAGAGGCCATCACTCTACTTTCTTGCGCACTTGCATGGCCTATAGAAATGTTGCGCAACATGGGCTCATGGGCTCTCATGAAGTGTTTGATTAGATTTTCGAACACATTTGCATTGATGTCAGAGTGATTAGAGGGACAATAAAGTGCTGAGTACCAGGCAGTTAGCAAGTTTGGTCGGCTACTAATGACCATCAGCAGCATCAGAGCTTGGAGAAGCCTAATTACCATGACTAAACGGTCACGTGGAATTTGACTGCCTGAGTGTGGCAGTAATACGGTCACCGCAACAGCCCTAGTTTACCACCGGCCCCTGGCTCTGCTCCACGAGCCGCTTCGCTCCTTACCCGGCTCCCCAGACTGCCTGGCCCCATGTTCCCCCAGACTCTCCCACACCGGCCCTCCCTCCCACTCCCCACACACTGTCCAGGAACGGGCTGAGGGATTCCCATGAGCTGGTGAGGGAGGGAAGGTGGAAGCAAGGGCGGGAGGGAGAGGGGGAAGGTAGTGGTTCAGAGAACAGAGGAAAAAGGTCTGTGTGTGCGATCATCTCTCCAGTCTCAGTGTTTCACGATACCAGACACAGTTTTACTACTCACTGATGTGCTCAGGAGTCTGCACTCATGACTGGAGTTGTTTGATGGAAAACGCAGCGCTAGTTAGTGAGCCTGCTGAGAAGGTAGAACCTTATGTAAGTGGTGTTCTTTTCAGCACACTCAGGAAAGTGTTTACGACTTCAAAATAAATACATAAAATCCCCGTCCTTCCAGGTGTGTGTGTGTGTGTGTGTGTGTGTGTGTGTGTGTGTGTGTGTGTGTGTGTGTGTGTGTGTGTGTGTGTGTGTGTGTGTGTGTGTGTGTGTGTGTGTGTGTGTGTGTGTGTGTGTGCCAAGGTGCGTCCTCCTCTGACCCTTTAAATGTTCCACGCAGATGAAGTTATGAACTCAGCTCTTGCTCCAGATCCAACATTCCCATATTCACTCCTGGGAAAGGCCGAAATGTCACCCTGGAAGGATCCACTCAGCTGTCAGATGAGTTATGAGAGAGTGAGTGATTCCCAGTAGACCCAGATACTTCATTGAGATCCAGAGGCCCAGTGAGAGGCACAGCCTCAGCCTGGCCTGAGGAGGAAGCCATCAACACATGATGTTGGGCTCATCAACTGTTTAATACAACGTGTGGTTTCTAAGCAGCTTTTACATTCGAGGCGTTTGCTCCAGCATTGATGTTCTGTAGCATGATCTCCTTGCTGTGCTTTTTTACATTAATATGGTGGTTCACATGGACTGCTAAGCTTCCTTATTGTTAGTGTCTATGTGCCAAGTTGGACTGTACATTAACATGTGTTTTTAGGTCAACTAACAGTTAGATAAAAGAAGACAAGTGAAGCCAGTAGGAAGGGATATATTATTTCCTCCGACTGATGTTGCTCTGGTTTATCTCTCCAAGGTTGTAGTGCTGAGGGATTAACTGGAATGTTGGTTATTGGTCGGTTTTAAACAACTAATTGACCAACGGCGGTTTATTCCATCCAGTTCGGGGGTTTTTTCTGTGTGGTTTTCCGTAGAGATAAATCACATCAAGTCTGAACTGTGGGATGTAATGGGGAGTTGTAGTTTCCAACAGGCCAATATTCTGCAAGGAAACGTGGTAATTAACTACAATGACCATAATCCATTGCGCACCCACTTAAACTTGTCCGGTCTGTGAGAAGCAGACAAGGAGACTGAGGAGAGAATGATGGAGAGCAGTTGCTTCACGAGCCTGAAAAATACATGATCTAAGTGATTGATAGTTAGGTATTCAGCAGTCATAAAAGTATGTATCACTAAAATAGTGATTTTTTTTGGCAGACAGCATAGGCAGCAGCTCTATAGGCATGAGATGATGACTTGGAATGAAATAATAAAGTCATAAAATAAAAACAAATATTTCATGAAAGTAAAGTAATGTGAATACATTATAATTAATACGTGATACGCAGTAAGGGGCTGTCACTACCATCATGGTGTCAGTAAGGGGCTGTCACTACCATCGTGGTGTCAGTAAGGGGCTGTCACTACCATCATGGTGTCAGTAAGGGGCTGTCACTACCATCGTGGTGTCAGTAAGGGGCTGTCACTACCATCGTGGTGTTAGTAAGGGGCTGTCACTACCATCGTGGTGTCAGTAAGGGGCTGTCACTACCATCGTGGTGTCAGTAAGGGGCTGTCACTACCATCGTGGTGTCAGTAAGGGGCTGTCACTACCATCGTGGTGTCAGTAAGGGGCTGTCACTACCATCGTGGTGTTAGTAAGGGGCTGTCACTACCATCGTGGTGTCAGTAAGGGGCTGTCACTACCATCGTGGTGTCAGTAAGGGGCTGTCACTACCATCGTGGTGTCAGTAAGGGGCTGTCACTACCATCGTGGTGTCAGTAAGGGGCTGTCACTACCATCGTGGTGTCAGTAAGGGGCTGTCACTACCATCGTGGTGTCAGTAAGGGGCTGTCACTACCATCGTGGTGTCAGTAAGGGGCTGTCACTACCATCATGGTGTCAGTAAGGGGCTGTCACTACCATCGTGGTGTCAGTAAGGGGCTGTCACTACCATCGTGGTGTTAGTAAGGGGCTGTCACTACCATCGTGGTGTCAGTAAGGGGCTGTCACTACCATCGTGGTGTCAGTAAGGGGCTGTCACTACCATCGTGGTGTCAGTAAGGGGCTGTCACTACCATCGTGGTGTCAGTAAGGGGCTGTCACTACCATCGTGGTGTTAGTAAGGGGCTGTCACTACCATCGTGGTGTCAGTAAGGGGCTGTCACTACCATCGTGGTGTCAGTAAGGGGCTGTCACTACCATCGTGGTGTCAGTAAGGGGCTGTCACTACCATCGTGGTGTCAGTAAGGGGCTGTCACTACCATCGTGGTGTCAGTAAGGGGCTGTCACTACCATCGTGGTGTCAGTAAGGGGCTGTCACTACCATCGTGGTGTCAGTAAGGGGCTGTCACTACCATCGTGGTGTCAGTAAGGGGCTGTCACTACCATCGTGGTGTCAGTAAGGGGCTGTCACTACCATCGTGGTGTCAGTAAGGGGCTGTCACTACCATCGTGGTGTCAGTAAGGGGCTGTCACTACCATCGTGGTGTCAGTAAGGGGCTGTCACTACCATCGTGGTGTTATTAATTAATTCAGTGTTGTTACAGCACTCCACCCACACCATGCTGTAAATAATCAAACCCCAGACAGAACCGACCTCAAAACAACACAAACCCCTCAGCTCTAGTCTGTTGACATGCTTTCTTTATTGTCTATTCGCTTTAAAGGCCATGCTGTGAAACCAAAGCCCTGTGGGTCAGCTATCTGGTTCCTGTTTAGAGATGGTGTGTGGAATGGCCGAGTTGTGAAACCAAAGCCCTGTGGGTCAGCTATCTGGTTCCTGTTTAGAGATGGTGTGTGGAATGGCCGAGTTGTGAAATGATGTCACGGCTCGTTATCCCACAGCCTTCTAGTGATGGTAGTGAATGGTGCGTTGTTAGATAGGAGACAGTCAGAGTGTCACTAGGTTATCTACCCTGCGAGATGACGGTGTTGTTGTGAGATAGAGATAGGGTGTGAGATAGGGTTACCCCCGCCCCCTGGGGTTACCCCCCCTGACATTGATAGACCTTATGACATGTTCATGTCACTGGGATATGTGCTGGTAGTGTTTTTGTAGCTTTTATGTGATGGTGACACTGGGGTTCTGTAGTGCTGGTGTTTATAAAATGACTGTCAGCAGGGTTATCTCAAGCAGGCTGATTCTAGATCTGTTATGTGTTAGCTCCGCGGTGGTTGGAAAGCCAGGCTGCTATCAGCTGGTAACTGACCGTAGGTCAGCGGCGCGGGCTGTTTCATCTGAGACTGGCTTTTTTTTTCCCTCCGTCTGCATCCATTTGTCAAAGAATCCATCATCCCTTCTTTCCACATCTCTCCTCTCTGACCCCGTGAGTCACGGAGCTCTGCGGGGGGAAACCAAAACAGAAAGCAGAGCAGCCGGGTTCCTCCGGGCTCTCCGACATGAAGACACTCAGAAAGGAGAGGAGGCCCCACTTCAAACGAACACTGACACACATCTAGACATCTGTGTGACCAGGCCTCCTCTCTCTCTCTCTCTCTCTCTCTCTCTCTCTCTGTCTCTCTCTCTGTCTCTGTCTCTGTCTCTCTCTGTCTCTCTCTCTCTCTCTCTCTCTCTCTCTCTCTCTCGACCTCCTCCGTCTCTTCCTCCTCCTCTCTTCCTCTCCAGGTCTGGCTTTGTTTAAGCCTGACAGGAGGTTGTTGACGCGCAAGCCCTCTGTCTGTGTATGTTTTATTCACCGATACTCTCGTTCACCACGGCTGCGCTACGCCACTTACTCTAAGAGCGGGGGTGTCAAACTCAATCAGTGCCAGGGCCATATTGGGGGGGGGGGGACCACAACGAATTCGTGGGCCATAGCCTAACGGGAAAAAAAACGTGTCCACAAACTGCGACCCAAACTGTCCGTTGTTTTATTTGGAAAAAATATATCCCTTTACAATAGGATTCAGTATGTAACATTTTATTAATACATATAAATACAAAAGAAGAGATCAATGATATTTGTCCTTTGCTGCTATGCAGGTGTGCAGAATATGCCGCGACCCGAATCGAAAGGTGTTTAACTCCAAATAACAAGTAACCTTTACATGGTGATACGCCTCAACATTTTAGTGTCCTAGCTAGGATGGTGGCCTGTGCACACTTCTCCTCCGTTGCCCACAGTAAACCCGACACACAACATTTTAGTGTCCTAGCTAGGATGGTGGCCTGTGCACACTTCTCCTCCGTTGCCCACAGTAAACCCGACACACAACATTTTAGTGTCCTAGCTAGGATGGTGGCCTGTGCACACTTCTCCTCCGTTGCCCACAGTAAACCCGACACACAACATTTTAGTGTCCTAGCTAGGATGGTGGCCTGTGCACACTTCTCCTCCGTTGCCCACAGTAAACCCGACACACAACATTTTAGTGTCCTAGCTAGGATGGTGGCCTGTGCACACTTCTCCTCCGTTGCCCACAGTAAACCCGACACACAACATTTTAGTGTCCTAGCTAGGATGGTGGCCTGTGCACACTTCTCCTCCGTTGCCCACAGTAAACCCGACACACAACATTTTAGTGTCCTAGCTAGGATGGTGGCCTGTGCACACTTCTCCTCCGTTGCCCACAGTAAACCCGACACACAACATTTTAGTGTTCTAGCTAGGATGGTGGCCTGTGCACACTTCTCCTCCGTTGCCCACAGTAAACCCGACACACAACATTTTAGTGTCCTAGCTAGGATGGTGGCCTGTGCACACTTCTCCTCCAGCTTGCACAGCTTCATTGACATTGAATTCACCCATCAGGCTGTCATTTCATAAAGCAGACTGTCGACTCTTTTATACTCGCTTGTCCTATTGTCCTTTAGTAGTAATTTATACTCGCTTGTCCTATTGTCCTTTAGTAGTCATTTATACTCGCTTGTCCTATTGTCCTTTAGTAGTAATTTATACTCGCTTGTCCTATTGTCCTTTAGTAGTCATTTATACTCGCTTGTCCTATTGTCCTTTAGTAGTCATTTATACTCGCTTGTCCTATTGTCCTTTAGTAGTAATTTATACTCGCTTGTCCTATTGTCCTTTAGTAGTAATTTATACTCGCTTGTCCTATTGTCCTTTAGTAGTAATTTATACTCGCTTGTCCTATTGTCCTTTAGTAGTAATTTATACTCGCTTGTCCTATTGTCCTTTAGTAGTAATTTATACTCGCTTGTCCTATTGTCCTTTAGTAGTAATTTATACTCGCTTGTCCTATTGTCCTTTAGTAGTAATTTATACTCGCTTGTCCTATTGTCCTTTAGTAGTAATTTATACTCGCTTGTCCTATTGTCCTTTAGTAGTAATTTATACTCGCTTGTCCTATTGTCCTTTAGTAGTAATTTATACTCGCTTGTCCTATTGTCCTTTATTAGTAATTTATACTCGCTTGTCCTATTGTCCTTTAGTAGTCATTTATACTCGCTTGTCCTATTGTCCTTTAGTAGTAATTTATACTCGCTTGTCCTATTGTCCTTTAGTAGTAATTTATACTCGCTTGTCCTATTGTCCTTTAGTAGTAATTTATACTCGCTTGTCCTATTGTCCTTTAGTAGTAATTTATACTCGCTTGTCCTATTGTCCTTTAGTAGTAATTTATACTCGCTTGTCCTATTGTCCTTTAGTAGTAATTTATACTCGCTTGTCCTATTGTCCTTTAGTAGTAATTTATACTCGCTTGTCCTATTGTCCTTTTGTAGTAATTTATACTCGCTTGTCCTATTGTCCTTTAGTAGTAATTTATACTCGCTTGTCCTATTGTCCTTTAGTAGTAATTTATACTCGCTTGTCCTATTGTCCTTTATTAGTAATTTATACTCGCTTGTCCTATTGTCCTTTAGTAGTAATTTATACTCGCTTGTCCTATTGTCCTTTAGTAGTAATTTATACTCGCTTGTCCTATTGTCCTTTAGTAGTAATTTATACTCACTTGTCCTATTGTCCTTTAGTAGTAATTTATACTCGCTTGTCCTATTGTCCTTTAGTAGTAATTTATACTCGCTTGTCCTATTGTCCTTTAGTAGTAATTTATACTCGCTTGTCCTATTGTCCTTTAGTAGTAATTTATACTCGCTTGTCCTATTGTCCTTTAGTAGTAATTTATACTCGCTTGTCCTATTGTCCTTTAGTAGTAATTTATACTCGCTTGTCCTATTGTCCTTTAGTAGTAATTTATACTCGCTTGTCCTATTGTCCTTTAGTAGTCATTTATACTCGCTTGTCCTATTGTCCTTTAGTAGTAATTTATACTCGCTTGTCCTATTGTCCTTTAGTAGTAATTTATACCGGCGTCCTTTATCTTTTCACTTATTGACAATCAAGATGACATGTTCTGTAGAATACTGCAAGGACCTGTTGGTACTGAAACCTGGCCATTTAGCCTACAACACATAGAGGAGTGGTGGGGGTGTGGCAATACACTGGCGTTTGGCGTGCAGCACGTTGGCAGCGCTTGCTGTGACTTGTCAGTGCAGCGCTTCGCGAGCTGTACGGGAGCGGGCCAAAATGACTTGACAACCCAAATCGTTGATAGAAATGGGTCACAGGCCGAATGCGGCCCGCGGGCCTTGTGTTTGACACAACATGTCTTAGAGTTATGGTTGGTTGATTAAAACTGCTGTGTTGGTCAATGGCCCCGGTTTGTGTTTGCTGATTAAAGTGACATTTTATGCGAGTTGGGAGGCGGTAAACACGGCTTCGGAAACATTCCATACTGTTACCATACCAACACTGTTAATACAGCATGTCACAGCTATACGTTTTTACCATGGTCTGTCATAAATTATGATCACATCCTCACTTTCTTTTCCCTTCTCTCTCTCTCTCTCTCTCTCTCTCTCTCTAGGTGTGTAGTTGGTGAGAAGCCAGCTGGCTGGCCCTGGAGACACGCCTTCACTACGATGTAGAGTCCAGAAGAGAGAGAACGAGAGAGAGAGAGAGAGAGAGAGAAAGAGAGAGAAAGACGAAAGCGATACTGTTTACTCGCTACGCACAAGACGGGATAGAGAGCAAGTGAAAGAGTAAGACAGTGGGGAGGACGGAAAGAAAAGATTGAGTGACCGAGCAGAAAGAAGGAACAAGAACCACATCAGGAGGAGATAAGAGCAGAGAAAGAGAGGGACACGGTGAATCATTGACCTCAGGCCCTGCCTCCAAACCAGCCTCTCCCGCCCTCCTCCTCCTTCCCTGCGTTGGAACTGTTCACTCTCTCCCACACCTCTGTCACAACAGGAACCCATTCTTTGCTCTCTCCCTCCACCCGTTCCGCTCTTCCTGAAGTCCCCTGAGGACTTGAACCTTCACCTTTGACCCCACCTGTGTGACCCCTGGATGACAGTCCACCTCTCCCGGAATCAACCCCGTCGAACTTCACTGAACAGACAACACCAGGAACACTTCAGAAGCACTGCAAACGTCAACACCACCATGTGTCACGTGATCGTGACCTGTCGCTCCATGCTGTGGACTCTACTCAGCATCGTGGTCGCTTTCGGCGAGCTCATCGCCTTCATGAGCACCGATTGGCTGGTGGGCTCCCCCCGGACACCGGACGCCGTCTTCAGCCCTCACGGCGCCACTGCAGCCGGCGAGGCCTACCGGCCCACCCTGGGCATCTACGGCCGCTGCATCAAGCTGCCCCACCTGCAGCGCGGCGTGCTGTGCGGGCCGTACGCCGCGCACTTTGGGGAGATCGCCAGCGGGTTCTGGCAGGCGGCGGCCATCTTCCTGGCGGCGGGCATCCTGCTGCTGTGTGCCGTGGCCTTCATCTCCGTCTTCACCATGTGCTTCCAGAGCATCATGAAGAAGAGCATCTTCAACGTGTGTGGACTGCTGCAGGCCATCGCAGGTGAGGCGGAGGGAGACAACTATTGACATGCACGGGCGGCCCCTCGCGTTGCCTGGGGGGGTCGTGGTTTTCACCGGGCAGTGTAGTAGTTAGACACAGCTGACTGACTGTTGAACCCCTGGGATGTAGGGAGAGAGGGGCTTGTGAAGGGGTGGGTGCCGTTTGACCAGCCAACATTCAGCCCCCATCTATCTAACCTTTAGTGCTGCTGTCCCGTCTCTGACCTTCAGAGTTTAAACATTTACCAGAGCAATCAGACCCCGCTGACCACACACACACAAACACACACACACACACACACCCACGCGTACACACACAAACACACAGGACCCCGAGAGTGTATTAACTATTACTCCCAGCTGGTTCTCTGTGTGCTCTAGGTGACCATTAACCCTATAGGTCGGGTATCCGGGTATCCGGGTATCCGGGAAGCACAGCAACCTTGCGCCTCCCTCTTGAGGTCGTTGCCATGAGCGACGAGGTACCAAATATTTGTCATCTTGAGTCGGCTGGGGGTGACGTCACGTGACCTGTGTGTGTGGGTGTGTGTGTGTGTGTGTGTGTGTGTGTGTGTGTGTGTGTGTGTGTGTGTGTGTATGAGTCTCGGGGTCACTGTGACCTGCTGCGGTGAATTATGGGAGGCAGTCATAGGAGAGAGTGAGGTCGTTCCGACTGAATCTGAGCGTTCATCCCTCTCTCCTCTCCTTCCCCGTGCTTGTTCCTTAGACGGTCAGGGTGAAGTCGCCCTACAGACACATATCTACTGTAAGATCAATTTGATGTCTTTTCCACACTATTTGTTAAGGTTACCGGCTCCACCGGTGGACGGTTACCACCTAACAGTGTAACCCACATTCAGAGTGAAAGTGTCAAATGCGGTCCAGTGTTATTGGAGTCGCTATTGAGCCGTAGTCAGAGGACTTCCACAGCTGGACTGATTAGAAAAGCAGAGCTGCTCGTTATGGGTCTGGGAGGAAGAGGATGAGGAAGAGGAAAGGGGGCGAGGCGGAAAGCAGAAATAGCAGGGAGACGTTTCCTTCATGCCCCCAGCCCCCAGGCCCCAGCCCCCAGCCCTCAGCCCCCAGCCCCCAGCCCCCAGCCCTCAGCCCCCAGCCCCCAGCCCCCAGCCCTCAGCCCCCAGCCCTCAGCCCCCAGCCCCCAGCCCTCAGCCCCCAGCCCTCAGCCCCCAGCCCTCAGCCCGTAGCCCTCAGCCCTCAGCCCCCAGCCCTCAGCCCCCAGCCCCATGTCTGAGATGACTATAGGTCATTAAACCCAAAGGGAAAGATGAATCCATTTTGAATGTTATATTGTTTTTGTGCATCTCTGAGTGTTTCATGTGTATCTGAGTTATTGCTGTTCAAGCAGGTAGAAATACAGCCAGTGTGAGCTAGAATAGCTCACTACACTGGAAGTGAATAGAAATACAACTTTTAGATGGTGAAAACGTCCATCATACATGTCAGATTTCAATACTGGCCGATGTCATAACTCAGGAGGGCGTCTTCTCTCCAATGAGCCATTGATCATATTTTTGCGATACTCCTACACTGAGAAATGTGTAATTTAGCAGAGGGTCCACTACCTTTCTCCTATTTGTCTGCCTGGTCAGTCCAGGGTGCTTTACATAGTGCCATTGGAAGGTCGTTGTGAATGTAACACTCCACTCTGCGAGGCACATCGGTCTACAGGTTGAACTTGGTGAGATTGTAGACTGCTAAATTGATAGTGCAGTTTGTTTAGGTGATTTTACAGCCAACTAGCTACTTCACATGCTGATGTTGTCTTTGATATTATTGTGTGTAGCTAAGTGTTCTACCGAGCTAGATAGCCCTTAGAGAGAGCATTGCATTGTGGGTTTTGAGCTGCAACAGAATTTCCCAATGATTTTAACATGTTGCGACAAAACCTGATTATTATAACGACAAAATGAAACATATATTTACCAAAAATATTGTTATCACGTGTTAGTGTTATTTAACACTGTAAATGATAGGTGGTTTTGGGTGGATTTGTCCTTTAATGCCCTGGCTACAGGAAGAGATAAGGACCAAAACACACAGCAACACCATATCAAGCAGTCGGTCTGTGTTGACGTGGCTGGAGAAGTTGGTGTTTCTCCTTCAGATGTCTTTCCTATTGACAGTGACACCTCCACATGTCTGTTAGTGTTTCTCCTTCAGATGTCTTTCCTATTGACAGTGACACCTCCACATGTGTGTTGGTGTTTCTCCTTCAGATGTCTTTCCTATTGACAGTGATACCTCCACATGTCTTAGACCAGAGGGATGGAAAACTCTGTCATTTCTCAGCCAGCCAGCATTCTGTGATATCACTTTATCGTCTCTCTCTCTCTGTATCTCTCTCTGTATCTCTCTCTGTATTTCTCTCTGTATTTCTCTCTGTATCTCTCTCTGTATCTCTCTCTGTATCTCTATCTCTGTATCTCTCTCTGTATCTCTCTCTGTATCTCTCTCTGTATTTCTCTATATCTCTCTCTGTATCTCTGTATATCTCTCTGTATCTCTCTCTCTCTGTATCTCTCTCTGTATCTGTATCTCTCTCTCTGTATCTCTCTCTCTCTGTATCTCTCTCTGTATCTCTCTCTGTATCTCTCTCTGTATTTCTCTATCTCTGTATCTCTCTCTGTATCTCTCTCTCTGTATATGTATCTCTCTCTCTGTATCGCTCTCTGTATCTCTCTCTCTGTATCTCTCTCTCTGTATCTCTCTCTCTGTATCTGTATCTCTCGCTCTGTATCGCTCTCTGTATCTCTCTCTGTATCTGTATCTCTCTCTCTCTGTATCTCTCTCTCTCTGTATCTCTCTCTCTCTCTGTATCTCTATCTCTCTCTGTATCTCTCTCTCTGTATCTCTCTCTGTATCTCTCTCTCTCTGTATCTCTCTCTGTATCTCTCTCTGTATCTCTCTCTCTCTGTATCTCTCTCTGTATCTCTCTCTCTCTCTGTATCTCTCTCTCTCTGTATCTCTCTCTCTTTGTATCTCTCTCTCTGTATCTCTGTATCTCTCTCTCTCTCTCTTTGTATCTCTCTCTCTCTCTCTCTCTGTATCTCTCTCTCTCTGTATCTCTGTATCTCTCTTTGTATCTCTGTATCTCTCTCTCTCTCTCTTTGTATCTCTCTCTCTCTCTCTCTCTGTATCTCTCTCTCTTTGTATCTCTGTATCTCTCTCTCTCTCTCTTTGTATCTCTCTCTCTGTATCTCTGTATCTCTCTCTCTCTCTCTTTGTATCTCTCTCTCTGTATCTCTGTATCTCTCTCTCTCTCTTTGTATCTCTCTCTCTGTATCTCTGTATCTCTCTCTCTCTTTGTATCTCTCTCTCTCTCTCTCTGTATCTCTCTCTCTCTGTATCTCTCTCTCTCTGTATCTCTCTCTCTTTGTATCCCTCTCTCTCTGTATCTCTCTCTCTTTGTATCTCTCTCTCTGTATCTCTCTCTCTCTGTATCTCTGTATCTCTCTCTCTCTCTCTTTGTATCTCTCTCTCTCTCTCTCTCTGTATCTCTCTCTCTGTATCTCTCTCTCTCTCTCTTTGTATCTCTCTCTCTCTCTCTCTTTGTATCTCTCTCTCTCTCTCTCTCTGTATCTCTCTCTCTTTGTATCTCTCTCTCTCTCTCTCTCTGTATCTCTCTCTCTTTGTATCTCTCTCTCTCTGTATCTCTCTCTCTCTGTATCTCTGTATCTCTCTCTCTCTCTCTTTGTATCTCTCTCTCTCTCTCTCTGTATCTCTCTCTCTCTGTATCTCTCTCTCTCTCTCTTTGTATCTCTCTCTCTCTGTATCTCTCTCTCTTTGTATCTCTCTCTCTCTCTCTCTCTGTATCTCTCTCTCTTTGTATCTCTCTCTCTCTCTCTCTCTCATATATATATATATATATATATATGTCTCTCCATTCCACCAGTTTGACTTTCCTCCAATCATTATTTCCACTAACTGTGCAGACCGACCGTACCGTAATGTGACCAAGACTGGGATCAGGTGGCAGATGTTTTTTGGTGAAAGGCTTGACCTCAGAGGGAGAGATTGTGGTTGTGTAGCCAGCGGTGGTCACGTCATCCCAACTGGAGTCACTAGACTGGTCCTGACTCTACTCACCTCATTTACACACACACTGATGGGATGTTCCATAGCGGGATGTTCGGTAATACTGTACACAAGGGGGCGCTATTTTCAAACCCCACTGTGTCCTCTGTATTTCAAAGGTTAGCAATGCTAGCAAAGATGAAAGTATTTGCAGGACAGACATCCCAGCTCATAAAGTTATACAAGTAACAAAAAAATGCTACTCGCAGTTTGCTGCACACACAGAACAAATATTAGACTACAAAGCTATTGATCCAGGAGGGGATTCTCTGCCGTTACCTAGCGAGGCTTGATTTTGGAAGAAGCTAACCATTTAGCTAGATAGCTAACTAACTAGCTACTAAATTAGGAAAACAAATGCACAAATGCAGAGCATTTATCACATTTTAGACAGTTAACATAATAGTTATAAGATATCTGGCTGGTAAACATTGAGTTGTGAATTCAATACTGTAACTAGGTCACCTGGCGACCGCTGCACAACAGTGACTCACAAGGCTCCTGTCTCTCGTCGCGGTGTGCTTGTAAACGAACGCCATGTGACTTGGGGAAATCCGGTGAAATGAAGAACGTGGCCTTCTTTATCGCCCTAACGTGTTGCGCAAGTTGACAGCAGGTATTTGCTTAAAAAGTAGCAACACATATTCCAACTTATTTTTTATTTATTTTTCATTTTAATTCTAAGAAATACTTTCAACGGTATAGTACTGTCACACAGGTGACCTTTGATCTGGGTGCTAGGGCTGGGCTGAGTGATGGCTGATGGGAATTGTGACGCTGACTCCGGTAAACGGACGAGGAAATACAATATGATACAGTGTGACTGACTGTTACAGGTCAGATGATAATGACTGTATTGGAACAGGCTGATTGTGACCACTAGTCTAGATGTTTCTTCTACTGTTGAGCAAACAGAGAAAGCCAAAGTACAATACTGGCCCGGACTGACTGGAACTCAAATCTCATTACCCAATCAAATGTCTGAGATGTCGATGGATCACGAGCAGTGTTTACAAAAGAGCTGGGTGGGTGAGAGGGGGAAAGAGAGAGAGAGAGGGAGGGAGGGAGGGGGAAAGAGAGAGAGAGAGAGGGGGAAAGAGAGAGAGAGGGAGGGAGGGGGAAAGAGAGAGAGAGAGAGGGGGAAAGAGTGAGAGAGAGAGAGAGAGAGAGAGTTTACAACAGAGGTGTGGGTGAGAGGGGAGGGGAAAGAGTGAGAGAGAGTTTACAACAGAGGTGTGGGTGAGAGGGGGAGGGGGAAAGAGAGAGAGAGAGAGAGCGAGTTTACAACAGAGGTGAGGGTGAGAGGAAGCGAGAGGGAGGGGGAAAGAGATAGAGGGAAAGAGGGGGCGAGTCAGGTGAAAGGAAGTGTATTGTAGATAGAGGCTGATAGACATGAATGGAAGGTCCGGTCTACGGTCACGGTGCATATTACTGTAACCCCGAATCAGGCCTTCCTACCGACGGAACAGTAACAACTCCGATATGACTGTGTGGACAGACATCAGGATATCATATCTGTCCCTATTATTCCCTGTTCTCCTATTACACTACAGTCCTCAGTGGAGCAAAGAACACAGAGAAACACAACACTCCCCCAGGTTTCCCACAGGAAAGAAAAACATGTCTAACTGCTGAAACCATTTTCTGAACTCTAGCAGGCCTCCTCCTGCAGGGGATACTAGGTATGCAGGCTTTTGATTCAGCACTGCTCTAAGACACCTGATTCAGCTCTAAGACACCTGATTCAGCTCTAAGACACCTGATTCAGCTCTAAGACACCTGATTCAGCTCTAAGACACCTGATTCAGCTGACGAAGGTTCCCGAGGAGCAGCGGATGAGTGGAGTCGGTGTAGTTATTCATGAGAGTGTCTTTAGGAGAGTGAGGAGACCCAGTTCTTCACCCTCTTGGCTCACAGTTCTACCTGGCAATCACAGCAGCCTGGAAGTTTCCAGTAAGAGTCCCAACCTCCTCCTTCTCTCTCCCTTTTCTTCCCCTTTTTCCTGGAAAGCTAAACTCTAATATTTGTGGAGAGTTAAATGTGTGGAGAGGCAAGAAATATGAGAAAGACGACACAAACTCTTGCATCTCTCTCTCCCTCTGTCCCACTCTCACTGCCTCTCTCCCACCCTCTGTCCCACTCTCACTGCCTCTCTACCTCTCCCTCTGTCCCACTCTCACTGCCTCTCTACCTCAGGCTCTGTCCCACTCTCACTGCCTCTCTACCTCAGGCTCTGTCCCACTCTCACTGCCTCTCTCCCTCAGGCTCTGTCCCACTCTCACTGCCTCTCTACCTCAGGCTCTGTCCCACTCTCACTGCCTCTCTACCTCAGGCTCTGTCTCACTCTCACTGCCTCTCTACCTCTCCCTCTGTCCCACTCTCACTGCCTCTCTACCTCAGGCTCTGTCCCACTCTCACTGCCTCTCTCCCTCAGGCTCTGTCCCACTCTCACTGCCTCTCTACCTCAGGCTCTGTCCCACTCTCACTGCCTCTCTACCTCTCCATCTGTCCCACTCTCACTGCCTCTCTACCTCAGGCTCTGTCCCACTCTCACTGCCTCTCTACCTCAGGCTCTGTCCCACTCTCACTGCCTCTCTACCTCAGGCTCTGTCCCACTCTCAGTGCCTCTCTACCTCAGGCTCTATCCCACTCTCACTGCCTCTCTACCTCAGGCTCTGTCCCACTCTCACTGCCTCTCTACCTCAGGCTCTGTCCCACTCTCACTGCCTCTCTACCTCAGGCTCTGTCCCACTCTCACTTCCTCTCTACCTCAGGCTCTGTCACGGTACGTTCACATCATTTCCTTGTGTTGAGAGGAGGTGAACGCCCCGGTTTTCTGGGAACCAGGAGTAGAATGGCCGGGTCAAAGAGAGAGGGGTGGAGGAGTGTAGAGAAGGGGGTGGAGGAGTGTAGAGAAGGGGGTGGAGGAGTGTAGAGAAGGGGTTGAGGAGTGTAGAGAAGGGGTGGAGGAGTGTGGAGAAGGGGGTGGAGGAGTGTAGAGAAGGGGGTGGAGGAGTGTGGAGAAGGGGGTGGAGGAGTGTGGAGAAGAGGGTGGAGGAGTGTAGAGAAGGGGGTGGAGGAGTGTGGAGAAGAGGGTGGAGGAGTGTGGAGAAGAGGGTGGAGGAGTGTAGAGAAGGGGGTGGAGGAGTGTAGAGAAGGGGGTGGAGGAGTGTAGAGAAGGGGGTGGAGGAGTGTAGAGAAGGGGGTGGAGGAGTGTGGAGAAGAGGGTGGAGGAGTGTGGAGAAGGGGATGGAGGAGTGTAGAGAAGGGGGTGGAGAAGGGGGTGGAGGAGTGTAGAGAAGGGGGTGGAGGAGTGTAGAGAAGGGGGTGGAGAAGGGGGTGGAGGAGTGTAGAGAAGGGGGTGGAGGAGTGTAGAGAAGGGGGTGGAGAAGGGGGTGGAGGAGTGTAGAGAAGGGGGTGGAGGAGTGTAGAGAAGGGGGTGGAGGAGTGTAGAGACGGGGGTGGAGGAGTATGGAGAAGGGGGTGGAGGAGTGTAGAGAAGGGGGTGGAGGAGTGTAGAGAAGAGGGTGGAGGAGTGTAGAGAAGAGGGTGGAGGAGTGTAGGTCAGTGTTCCCCAACTCCTCGAGTACCCCCAGCAGTGCACATTGTTGTTGTAGCCCTGGACAGACTCCCCTGATTCAACTCATTGAGGCCTTGATGATTAGTTGACAAGTTGACTCCGGTGTGCTTGTCCAGGGCTACAACAACAAAGTGTGCTGCTATTCAAGGTCTGGAGTTAGGAAACACTGGTTGAGACAGAGGGCTAAGGGTAGGGGGTTTGACACAGAGAGGGGTGAAATAGGATGCAGGAGTGTGGGGGTAGTGTGGGGTTAGGGGGGTAGTGTGGGTGTAGGGGTAGGGGGTAGTGTGGGGGTAGGGGGGTTGTTTGGGGGTAGTGGGGTTAGGGGGTAGTGTGGGGGTAGTGTGGGGTTAAGGGGTAGTGTGGGGGTACGGGGGTAGTGTGGGGTTAAGGGGTACGGGGTAGTGTGGGTGTAGGGGGTAGTGTGGGGGTAGGGTGGTTGTTTGGGGGTAGTGGGGTTAGGGGGTAGTGTGGGGTTAAGGGGGTAGTGGGGTTGGGGGTCGTGTGGGGTTATGGGGGTAGGGGGTAGTGTGGGGTTATGGGGGTAGTGTGGGGTTATGGGGCAAGTGTGGGGGTAGGGGGTAGTGTGGGGTTATGGGGGTAGGGGGTAGTGTGGGGGTAGGGGGTAGTGTGGGGTTAAGGGGTTAGTGTGGGGTTGTGGGGGTAGGGGGTAGTGTGGGGGTAGGGTGGGGGGTAATGTGGGGTTAAGGGGGTAGTGTGGGGGTAGGGGGGTTATGGGGGTAGTGTGGGGGTAGGGGGTAGTGTGGGGTTAAGGGGTAGTGTGGGGTTAAGGGGGTCGTGTGGGGGTAGGGGGTAGTGTGGGGTTATGGGGGTAGTGTGGGGTTAAGGGGGTAGTGTGGGGTTATGGGGGTAGTGTGGGGTTAAGGGGGTAGTGTGGGGGTAGTGTGGGGTTAAGGGGGTAGTGTGGGGGTAGGGGGTAGTGTGGGGGTAGTGAGGTTAGGGGCGTAGTGTGGGGTTATGGGGGTAGTGTGGGGTTATGGGGGTAGTGTGGGGGTAGTGAGGTTAGGGGGTAGTGTGGGGTTAAGGGGGTAGTGTGGGGGTAGGGGGTAGTGTGGGGGTAGTGTGGGGGTAGGGGGTAGTGTGGGGTTAAGGGGGTAGTGTGGGGGTAGGGGTAGTGTGGGGGTAGTGAGGTTAGGGCGTAGTGTGGGTAGTGTGGGGTTATGGGGGTAGTGTGGGGGTAGTGAGGTTAGGGGGTAGTGTGGGGTTGTGGGGGTAGGGGTAGTGTGGGGGTAGTGAGGTTAGGGGGTAGTGTGGGGTTATGGGGGTAGTGTGGGGGTAGGGGTAGTGTGGGGGTATGGGGGTAGGGGGGTAGTAGAATTGAAACCATACCTCCAGTCCGTCACCAGAGCTGCTCTGGCTGTCAAGGCAACGCAACAACATGTGGAAGCAATTTATGACCTACTTTTCATTTCCGCATTTAATACGATTTCGGTCTGATCTGAGAGAGATGGAGAAAGAGAGAGAGAGGAAAGCTGGTTCGGCATTGCACTTTTTTTCCCATCTCCTGACGAAGCGAGTGACTGGGGCAGACAGAGGGAGGGAAGGAGGCTTAGAGTGCTGGTCTGACATAGAGGTGCAGGAGGCCTAAGAGGCCATTTATCTCTCTCCATACCCTTCTCTCTCCATACCCTTCCCTCTCCATACCCTTCTCTCTCCATACCCTTCTCTCTCCATACCCTTCTCTCTCCATACCCTTCTCTCTCCATACCCTTCCCTCTCCATACCCTTCTCTCTCCATACCCTTCTCTCTCCATACCCTTCTCTCTCCGTACCCTTCTCTCTCCGTACCCTTCCCTCTCCATACCCTTCCCTCTCCATACCCTTCTCTCTCCATACCCTTCTCTCTCCATACCCTTCCCTCTCCATACCCTTCTCTCTCCATACCCTTCCCTCTCCATACCCTTCTCTCTCCATCGCTCTCTCTCTCCATACCCTTCCCTCTCCATACCCTTCCCTCTCCATCGCTCTCTCTCTCCATACCCTTCCCTCTCCATACCCTTCTCTCTCCATACCCTTCCCTCTCCATACCCTTCCCTCTCCATCGCTCTCTCTCTCTGGCCTTTCATTTTAATCCTATTATTCTAACTGTTTCCTACTGAGATGCAGACGGCTGCAGACCCTCAGGCTGCCTGAGTGATCCGCTCCCACGGTAGGGAGGGGAGAGGAGCAGGAGAGGCATGCAGGACAAGTCATGAAATCTCTGAACTAGTGGCCTTACGGTAGTGATATGTGCCTGTAGACATATCGTAGTTACATCGTTCCCAATCTAGACTCGAGTGGACATCCAGCATTACTATTGCAGTTCTATTAACAGAGCTTCCAGTAGTAGACTTCTAGTAGTAGACTTCCAGTAGTAGACGTCCAGTAGTAGACTTCTAGTAGTAGACTTCTAGTAGTAGACGTCCAGTAGTAGACTTCTAGTAGTAGACTTCTAGTAGTAGACTTCCAGTAGTAGACGTCCAGTAGTAGACTTCTAGTAGTAGACTTCCAGTAGTAGACTTCCAGTAGTAGACTTCTAGTAGTAGACTTCCAGTAGTAGACTTCCAGTAGTAGACTTCTAGTAGTAGACTGCCAGTAGTAGACTTCTAGTAGTAGACTTCTAGTAGTAGACTTCCAGTAGTAGACTTCTAGTAGTAGACTTCTAGTAGTAGACTTCCAGTAGTAGACTTCTAGTAGTAGACTTCTAGTAGTAGACTTCCAGTAGTAGACTTCTAGTAGTAGACTTCCAGTAGTAGACTTCTAGTAGTAGACTTCCAGTAGTAGACTTCTAGTAGTAGACTTCTAGTAGTAGACTTCCAGTAGTAGACTTCTAGTAGTAGACTTCTAGTAGTAGACTTCCAGTAGTAGACTTCTAGTAGTAGACTTCCAGTAGTAGACTTCTAGTAGTAGACTTCCAGTAGTAGACTTCTAGTAGTAGACTTCTAGTAGTAGACATCTAGTAGTAGACTTCTAGTAGTAGACTTCCAGTAGTAGACTTCTAGTAGTAGACTTCTAGTAGTAGACTTCTAGTAGTAGACTTCCAGTAGTAGACTTCTAGTAGTAGACTTCTAATAGTAGACTGCCAGTAGTAGACTTCTAGTAGTAGACTTCCAGTAGTAGACTTCTAGTAGTAGACTTCTAGTAGTAGACATCTAGTAGTAGACATCTAGTAGTAGACTTCTAGTAGTAGACTTCCAGTAGTAGACTTCCAGTAGTAGACTTCTAGTAGTAGACTTCTAGTAGTAGACATCTAGTAGTAGACTTCTAGTAGTAGACTGCCAGTAGTAGACTTCTGATATTGTAGTTCCAGTCCCAGCTGCCAACAACGTGACGGAACGTCTTCTGGTGTGTGTCAAAGCCGGGGAACCAGTAGGAGGATCACTGCCTTTTCCTACAACGTCATTCAGGAGTATGGAGATGGTCTGCGCAGGGATACAGAGATATTGAACACAAGACACTACAGCGGCCTGCGCCGTCTCACCTCCACTGGTCACGTGTGGGATTTGGGCAAACGTTTCAACTGCTACTTCAGACCAAGCTTCGATTAGGCTTTCCTCTAGGTTCTGGTGTTGTAACAGAATCCGTGTTCTGTTAAAAGTGGAACATTGTACAGTGCAGGGGTGTTGTAACCGAATCGGTGTGGTGTTAGAAGTAGGCCCCGTCCCCACAGGAAGTGGCTCCATCCTCCAGCAGCGAGAGATACAGGAATCTGAGACAGGGTTAGTCGGTCGGTCACTTCAGTGACTTGGCGGGAGGAAGCCCCTTTTCCTGTTGTTCCTGTAACCTTGTGCTGTAACCTCAGGTTCGCGATGCGGGGAGCATGTTTGGGGAAAGAAGCCTTTTTGTTGCAATGAGAGTTGACACTGGCCAGGTGTACTGTTAGAATGGAATGGAGCAGGAGTCCCATCTGAAAGGGATGGTGAAGGAAATCATTTTAGCCCCGTATAGTATTTATGACCAACGGGAAGTCAGAATGCTAACGTGTTATTGAAACAGGAAGTGTTTTGATACCAGAGAATGTAGCTGTTAGCTGTTCTGTGGATGGACTTTAGATAATGTGCTGTTGTCATCCCCCACTTCTCTGTAGCTGCATTTAAAACACACATTCAATCAGTCACACACATATGTTTGCTGGTTCTAGGTCTATTTAATGCTTTATATTGTTACTGATGAACTAACGCTGGCTCTCTCTCCCCTCTCTCTGGTCCAGGTCTGTTTCTGATCCTGGGTCTGATGCTATACCCTGCAGGCTGGGGTTCAGACAAGGTGCAGCTGTACTGTGGTCAGGACGCGGCTCCCTACCGGTCGGGGCTGTGCACCATGGGCTGGGCCTTCTACACAGCCATGGGGGGCACCGTGCTCACCTTCGTCTGTGCTGTGTTCTCTGCCCAGGCCGAGATCGCCACGTCCTCAGACAAGGTGCAGGAGGAGATTGAGGAGGGCAAGAGCCTTATCTGCCTGCTCTGAGGCTGACGAGGAGGAATGTCACGTCCTACCCCCCTCGTCTCCACTCTGGGGCCCAGCTGTCAATCAAATGGAGCCCCCCCCCCCCCCACAATATTGTTTACCACTAAGACTGACTCTCTGACCTTTGACCCTGTATTGTTGTTATTGTTGATGTGGGAGAAATCTACAGTGCCAAGCTTTTCACAAACGTGTGTTTCAGTGCATTTCCTCTCTCCGCCACCAGAGGTGCTGTCTGTGTTCTGTGTGTTATTATTTGTAATGTGTGCCAGTACCAGCTACCCTGACACCAGTAAGTTTGTATTGTAAATAAGTGTGCATATACTGTACATAGTGATGATGATGATGATGATGATGATGATCTGAGAATGGTGGTCCTCTCAGCTCTGTTCAGGCTGTGTTTTAAATGATGTCACTCTCGCCTTGAATCCTGGCGCGATGATGTCACGACCTGAAGATCCGCCTACCTGGTGCTAGTCAACTGTAATAACTTAAAATCCCAGATAGAAGTTGCCCCTGGCTACAGATCTAGGATCAGATTTCCCAACCCCAAATCATAACCTGAACCTAATGGGGAGGATCAAATAACATCTGACCCTGGACCAGCGGTTAGAGGGAACTTCTGCCAGCGCCAACTTAAGCCAGGTGTGAGTAAATTTACAAGGGAACCACTACTCAGTCCAGTAAACTACTCTCAGACATGGCCTTAGTTTAGCATGGAATCGTGATGTCCTTAAAGCTTACAGAATGTACTGTCAATTGAAATGACCAATGTATGTCTTCTTGGACCCTTGAAATGTATTGATGGGACACCTACACCAGCCATGGTTCACATGGACTGCATGAGCTTGCTAAGAGAGAGCTGTGGTGTGTTTGTGTGTTTGTTATTGTGTGTGAGAGACTGTGCTTGGTTCCTTTTTCAGATATTGAGATGGTTTTGCCTGGACCCCCCCCCCCTTCTCTGATGATCCTAGCCTGGTCTCATTGAGGTCCTCCTCAGCCGACTCCCTATAATCTATGGACAAAAGACTTGGACAACAACACACAAGTATTCATATGAGAGTGTCTTGTTTCAGGGAGGACTCTTATTCCTGCGACACCAAGGGAGGACTGTTATTCCGGCGACACCAGCCACAGCGCTGGAGAGAAACTGTTGAAACGTGTGTTGTTGAATGGTCATCCCACTTTCCCAGCACCTCGGTCTGTCTCTGCCAAACCAATAAAAACAGAAAGAGAAAGAAAAGGTGTCCTGGCTATGAGTTTCTCCAGCAAAGTTCATATCTGTGGGGCTCTCTAATGTAATGTGGGGAAGGATGGGTGAGGGAGGGAAATAAGTGGTGAGTCTTCACTCACTATCGCCAGCTATAACCTACCCCTCACCACACTATAGACCTCCAGTGTGTATGTGCATGAGTCACCCCCCCCCCCACCCATGCATGCACCATGCGTGCGCGCACACACACACACACACACACAGAGCAGTTGATGACTTCCAGATTGGACAGCGTTTCCATGTCACTTGACAAATTTCCCTGTTCCTCCAGAGGGCTGCAGTATGAGACTCCAAGCTCCTCGTCTACTGTCAGCAAGTCAGCTTAGCCTGGTTTTACCCCTCTATCGACTGAGACAAAGAGAAAGAGAGAGTCCGATACTTATTTCATTTTGTGTGGGGAGGTAACCTGATAACAGAGTTATGAAGGCAGCTCTGCTTCCTTATTAAGCCATAATGAGTGTAACACAAGGTGACCCCTGACCCCAGAGTGTTGCTGACTCAGTACTGTCGGTCAGTAGGTGGGGGTTAGAATAGGAGCTTTAGAAAATGGCCTTCTGAGACCTGGAGAATCACAGACCGATAAGAATAACAAAATGACACACACACACACAGGCCAACAACACACAAACAAACCAACTTCCCACACATCATGTGTTTGTCCTACTGGTCTTGATAGGAGAACAGTGAAAGAGGAGCTGTGTGTGTGTGTGTGGTCTAAATAAGAGCATCCCTGTTGGCTGCCATGTCGCTCATCGTGTTCACACACACGCACGCACGCACGCACGCACAAATCTGCAAGAGGATTTGTACAACGTTGAGTTTGTTTAAATCAGTTCAGATGAATAAACACTGCCATCTTCTGGCCGTCTGGATAAATAACAGCAGGAAAATCATTCAAATCAACTGGGTGGGACAGGAAATGGCACTGGACCTATCATTTGAATGAACAAAAGACGAAGACAACCGTTTAATTCACATCTCTTACTACAAATGGGTCCACATAACAAACAATAAACATGCAATAAACATGCATGACTTGAATCCTTTACTGAAAAGATACTAACTGGAAACAATGGTAGGACTCTTTGGTCAGTAAGACATCTACATGTGGGATGAATACAACGTGATTCTTTCTAAATGATCTCTCCTTTAACCCCTTTAACAAAGGAGTTGTCTTTTCCAACCGACCCTTCCTCCTGTTACCCTCCCCTCCCTCTCTTCCTCCTACTCCTGCTACCTTTCCCCCTAAATGTGAGCTACTTCTCAGACTAGTTATGTAGACCTCTTCTAAAGAAATCCCCACTAAGATCACTGTCGTTCTCAGCTCCTTTCATCTCTCTGGGATGAAGGTTGCCCACTTACCACACACAGCTTGAATCAACGCTGTTTCCGAGTCAGTCCAACGGAATGACGTTGAACCGACATGGAATAGACGTTGAATTGACGTCTTGTCCCCAGTGGGCGTGGTCACATAAGCTCCCACTTTGCTGCTACATTGTGGGATAAATCCAGTGTGATTCTCTCTACCTTTTCTCCTCTCTAACCCCTCAATGAAAGAGTAGTCTCATTCGCTCTATCCTTTGTTCTGTCTCCCCCCTCTCCTTCCTCTCTTCTGCCTCTTACCTCCCCCTCCATCTCCCAAGTGTCTGTGTGCTTCTTGGCAAGTAGACCTCCAAAATGTTAAAGTCATCTCTCAGTCTCTCCCTCACTATGTCAAATCAAATCAAATCAAATCAAATCAAATTTATTTATATAGCCCTTCGTACATCAGCTGATATCTCAAAGTGCTGTACAGAAACCCAGCCTAAAACCCCAAACAGCAAACAATGCAGGTGTAAAAGCACGGTGGCTAGGAAAAACTCCCTAGAAAGGCCAAAACCTAGGAAGAAACCTAGAGAGGAACCAGGCTATGTGGGGTGGCCAGTCCTCTTCTGGCTGTGCCGGGTAGAGATTATAACAGAACATGACCAAGATGTTCAAATGTTCATAAATGACCAGCATGGTCGAATAATAATAAGGCAGAACAGTTGAAACTGGAGCAGCAGCACAGTCAGGTGGACTGGGGACAGCAAGGAGTCATCATGTCAGGTAGTCCTGGGGCACGGTCCTAGGGCTCAGGTCCTCCGAGAGAGAGAAAGAAAGAGAGAATTAGAGAGAGCATATGTGGGGTGGCCAGTCCTCTTCTGGCTGTGCCGGGTGGAGATTATAACAGAACGTGGCCAAGATGTTCAAATGTTCATAAATGACCAGCATGGTTGAATAATAGTAAGGCAGAACAGTTGAAACTGGAGCAGCAGCATGGCCAGGTGGACTGGGGACAGCAAGGAGTCATCATGTCAGGTAGTCCTGGGACATGGTCCTAGGGCCCAGGCCAGTTGAAACTGGAGCAGCAGCATGGCCAGGTGGACTGGGGACAGCAAGGAGTCATCATGTCAGGTAGTCCTGGGGCATGGTCCTAGGGCTCAGGTCCTCCGAGAGAGAGAAAGAAAGAGAGAAGGAGAGAATTAGAGAACGCACACTTAGATTCACACAGGACACCGAATAGGACAGGAGAAGTACTCCAGATATAACAAACTGACCCTAGCCCCCGACACATAAACTAATGCAGCATAAATACTGGAGGCTGAGACAGGAGGGGTCAGGAGACACTGTGGCCCCAACCCGAGGACACCCCGGACAGGGCCAAACAGGAAGGATATAACCCCACCCACTTTGCCAAAGCACAGCCCCCACACCACTAGAGGGATATCTTCAACCACCAACTTACCATCCTGAGACAAGGCCGAGTATAGCCCACAAAGATCTCCGCCACGGCACAACCCAAGGGGGAGGCGCCAACCCAGACAGGCCGACCACAACAGTGAATCAACCCACCCAGGTGACGCACCCCCCCCCCCAGGGACGGCATGAGAGAGCCCCAGTAAGCCAGTGACTCAGCCCCCGTAACAGGGTAGAGGCAGAGAATCCCAGTGGAAAGAGGGGAATCGGCCAGGCAGAGACAGCAAGGGCGGTTCGTTGCTCCAGAGCCTTTCCGTTCACCTTCCCACTCCTGGGCCAGACTACACTCAATCATATGACCCACTGAAGAGATGAGTCTTCAGTAAAGACTTAAAGGTTGAGACCGAGTTTGCGTCTCTGACATGGGTAGGCAGACCGTTCCATAAAAATGGAGCTCTATAGGAGAAAGCCCTGCCTCCAGCTGTTTGCTTAGAAATTCTAGGGACAATTAGGAGGCCTGCGTCTTGTGACCGTAGCGTACGTGTAGGTATGTACGGCAGGACCAAATCAGAGAGATAGGTAGGAGCAAGCCCATGTAATGCTTTGTAGGTTAGCAGTAAAACCTTGAAATCAGCCCTTGCTTTGACAGGAAGCCAGTGTAGAGAGGCTAGCACTGGAGTAATATGATCAAATTTTTTTTTTTGGTTCTAGTCAGGATTCTAGCAGCCGTATTCAGCACTAACTGAAGTTTATTTAGTGCTTTATCCGGGTAGCCGGAAAATAGAGCATTGCAGTAGTCTAACCTAGAAGTGACAAAAGCATGGATTAATTTTTCTGCATCATTTTTGGACAGAAAGTTTCTGATTTTTGCAATGTTACGTAGATGGAAAAAAGCTGTCCTCGAAATGGTCTTGATATGTTCTTCAAAAGAGAGATCAGGGTCCAGAGTAACGCCGAGGTCCTTCACAGTTTTATTTGAGACGACTGTACAACCATTAAGATTAATTGTCAGATTCAACAGAAGATCTCTTTGTTTCTTGGGACCTAGAACAAGCATCTCTGTTTTGTCCGAGTTTAATAGTAGAAAGTTTGCAGCCATCCACTTCCTTATGTCTGAAACACATGCTTCTAGCGAGGGCAATTTTGGGGCTTCACCATGTTTCATTGAAATGTACAGCTGTGTGTCATCCGCATAGCAGTGAAAGTTTACATTATGTTTTCGAATAACATCCCCAAGAGGTAAAATATATAGTGAAAACAATAGTGGTCCTAAAACAGAACCTTGAGGAACACCGAAATTTACAGTTGATTTGTCAGAGGACAAACCATTCACAGAGACAAACTGATATCTTTCCGACAGATAAGATCTAAACCAGGCCAGAACATGTCCGTGTAGACCAATTTGGGTTTCCAATCTCTCCAAAAGAATGTGGTGATCGATGGTATCAAAAGCAGCACTAAGGTCTAGGAGCACGAGGACAGATGCAGAGCCTCGGTCCGTTGCCATTAAAATGTCATTTACCACCTTCACAAGTGCCGTCTCAGTGCTATGATGGGGTCTAAAACCAGACTGAAGCATTTCGTATACATTGTTTGTCTTCAGGAAGGCAGTGAGTTGCTGCGCAACAGCCTTCTCTAAAATTTTTGAGAGGAATGTCTTTATCCATCTGTCTATCTTTCTCCTTCATCTCTCGATTCTCCTCTTCCGTCTGGCTGCACAACTCTTCTGCATCTCTGTCTGTGAGATCGTGACGTTCCTCTGTAACTCAGGTCAAACTATCTTCACCAGGCTTCTCACTGCTTCAACTCTGGCCTCTCCTTCATATGCTCAATCTCCTGCCTGTGTCTCTCCTCCCTCCTCTCATTCTTTCTCTCTCAATCTTTCCAGATTTCTCCATTCCCCCCCCCCCACCTAACAGACTCCAGCTCTTTTTTCTTCTCCTGCTCCAGCAGCTCTGGGACCTGAGTGCCAAGGGCCCTGTCCTTAATGCTGAGGACATGGTACCTGCTCCAGCAGCTCTGGGACCTGAGTGCCAAGGGCCCTGTCCTTAATGCTGAGGACATGGTACCTGCTCCAGCAGCTCTGGGACCTGAGTGCCAAGGGCCCTGTCCTTAATGCTGAGGACATGGTACCTGCTCCAGCAGCTCTGGGACCTGAGTGCCAAGGGCCCTGTCCTTAATGCTGAGGACATGGTACCTGCTCCAGCAGCTCTGGGACCTGAGTGCCAAGGGCCCTGTCCTTAATGCTGAGGACATGGTACCTGCTCCAGCAGCTCTGGGAGCTGAGTGCCAAGGGCCCTGTCCTTAATGCTGAGGACATGGTACCTGCTCCAGCAGCTCTGGGACCTGAGTGCCAAGGGCCCTGTCCTTAATGCTGAGGACATGGTACCTGCTCCAGCAGCTCTGGGACCTGAGTGCCAAGGGCCCTGTCCTTAATGTTGAGGACATGGTACCTGCTCCAGCAGCTCTGGGACCTGAGTGCCAAGGGCCCTGTCCTTAATGTTGAGGACATGATACCTGCTCCAGCAGATCTGGGACCTGAGTGCCAAGGGCCCTGTCCTTAATGTTGAGGACATGGTACCTGCTCCAGCAGCTCTGAGACCTGAGTGCCCAGGGCCCTGTCCTTAATGTTGAGGACATGGTACCTGCTCCAGCAGCTCTGAGACCTGAGTAACAAGGGCCCTGTCCTTAATGTTGAGGACATGGTACCTGCTCCAGCAGCTCTGGGACCTGAGTGCCAAGGGCCCTGTCCTTAATGTTGAGGACCTGGTACCTGCTCCAGCAGCTCTGGGACCCGAGTGCCAAGGGCCCTGTCCTTAATGCTGAGGACATGGTACCTGCTCCAGCAGCTCTGGGACCTGAGTGCCAAGGGCCCTGTCCTTAATGTTGAGGACATGGTACCTGCTCCAGCAGCTCTGGGACCTGAGTGCCAAGGGCCCTGTCCTTAATGTTGAGGACATGATACCTGCTCCAGCAGATCTGGGACCTGAGTGCCAAGGGCCCTGTCCTTAATGTTGAGGACATGGTACCTGCTCCAGCAGCTCTGAGACCTGAGTGCCCAGGGCCCTGTCCTTAATGTTGAGGACATGGTACCTGCTCCAGCAGCTCTGAGACCTGAGTAACAAGGGCCCTGTCCTTAATGTTGAGGACATGGTACCTGCTCCAGCAGCTCTGGGACCTGAGTGCCAAGGGCCCTGTCCTTAATGTTGAGGACCTGGTACCTGCTCCAGCAGCTCTGGGACCCGAGTGCCAAGGGCCCTGTCCTTAATGTTGAGGACATGATACCTGCTCCAGCAGCTCTGGGACCTGAGTGCGATACTGTATACTGGTTGTTGGGGTGGGATTGGCATGAGGTGTGGGATACTGTATACTGGTTGTTGGGGTGGGATTGGCATGAGGTGTGGGATACTGTATACTGGTTGTTGGGGTGGGATTGGCATGAGGTGTGGGATACTGTATACTGGTTGTTGGGGTGGGATTGGCATGAGGTTCATGCTCTACAACATCCGTAGAGTACGACCCTGCCTCACACAGGAAGCGGCGCAGGTCCTAATCCAGGCACTTGTCATCTCCCGTCTGGATTACTGCAACTCGCTGTTGGCTGGGCTCCCTGCCTGTGCCATTAAACCCCTACAACTCATCCAGAACGCCGCAGCCCGTCTGGTGTTCAACCTTCCCAAGTTCTCTCACGTCACCCCGCTCCTCCGCTCTCTCCACTGGCTTCCAGTTGAAGCTCGCATCCGCTACAAGACCATGGTGCTTGCCTACGGAGCTGTGAGGGGAACGGCACCTCAGTACCTCCAGGCTCTGATCAGGCCCTACACCCAAACAAGGGCACTGCGTTCATCCACCTCTGGCCTGCTCGCCTCCCTACCACTGAGGAAGTACAGTTCCCGCTCAGCCCAGTCAAAACTGTTCGCTGCTCTGGCCCCCCAATGGTGGAACAAACTCCCTCACGACGCCAGGACAGCGGAGTCAATCACCACCTTCCGGAGACACCTGAAACCCCACCTCTTTAAGGAATACCTAGGATAGGATAAAGTAATCCTTCTCACCCCCCTTAAAATATTTAGATGCACTATTGTAAAGTGGCTGTTCCACTGGATGTCATAAGGTGAATGCACCAATTTGTAAGTCGCTCTGGATAAGAGCGTCTGCTAAATGACTTAAATGTAATGTAAATGTAGGTGTGGGATACTGTATACTGGTTGTTGGGGTGGGATTGGCATGAAGTGTGGGGTACTGTATACTGGTTGTTGGGGTGGGATTGGCATGAAGTGTGGGGTACTGTATACTGGTTGTTGGGGTGGGATTGGCATGAGGTGTGGGGTACTGTATACTGGTTGTTGGGGTGGGATTGGCATGAGGTGTGGGGGGGGGTCTGTGAGTGGCTTTTGATCATCAATATCGGATTCCTCATGTCTTGCTCATTGTTAAGAAAAAGTATTGTCCAAATCGGTAGCTGAGGTACAATATTTATTGAAGGTTATATGAACACTTTAAATAAAAATGGCCAATTGGGGGTCAGAGATCAAAATATGTTTCAACAAAATGATTTTTCAGAAATGCTCATCTCATCTGTTTCTAACTACAGAAAGGATTTTTAGAACAATCTGAGATGGTGGTTGTCAGAAATCCTCTTTCTTGTGCCTTTTTTGTTTTAGGGGGGAATGACGCTGCAGTTGGACTCTGAAGTTCTCTACTTGGCTGTTCGAGTCCTGCAGGTCCATTCCCAGTGCATCCACTTGTCTCTTCCTCTTCTCCACCTCTCTGGTAGTGTCCTCCAGTAGTCTCTCTTCCTCTTCTCCACCTCTCTGGTAGTGTCCTCCAGTAGTCTCTCTTCCTCTTCTCCACCTCTCTGGTAGTGTCCTCCAGTAGTCTCTCTTCCTCTTCTCCACCTCTCTGGCAGTGTCCTCCAGTAGTCTCTCTTCCTCTTCTCCACCTCTCTGGTAGTGTTCTCCAGTAGTCTCTCTTCCTCTTCTCCACCTCTCTGGCAGTGTCCTCCAGTAGTCTCTCTTCCTCTTCTCCACCTCTCTGGTAGTGTCCTCCAGTAGTCTCTCTTCCTCTTCTCCACCTCTCTGGTAGTGTCCTCCAGTAGTCTCTCTTCCTCTTCTCCACCTCTCTGGTAGTGTCCTCCAGTAGTCTCTCTTCCTCTTCTCCACCTCTCTGGTAGTGTCCTCCAGTAGTCTCTCTTCCTCTTCTCCACCTCTCTGGTAGTGTCCTCCAGTAGTCTCTCCTCCTCTCTGACTCGCTGGGTTTACAGTCCATTCAGAAAGTACTCAGACCCCTTGACTTTTTCAAAATGCTGTTACATTACAGCCTTATTCTAAAATGTATTTAATCTACACACAATACCCCATAACGACAAAGCAAAAACAGGTTATTTGAATTTTTAGCAAATGTATTAAAAATGTAAATAAAAAACTGAAGTATCACATTTACATAAGTATTCAGACCCTTTACGCAGTACTTTGTTGAAGCACCTTTGGGAGCCATTACAGCCTCAAGTCTTCTTGGGTATGATGCTACAAGCTTGGCACACCTGTATTTGGGGACTTTCTCCTCTTCTTCTCTGCAGATCCTCTCAAGCTCTGTCAGGTTGGATGGGGAGCGTCGTGGCACAGCTATTTTCAGGTCCCTGCAGAGATGTTGAATCGGGTTTAAGTCCGGGTTCTGGCTGGGCCACTTCAGAGACCTGTCCCAAAGCCGCTCCTGCATGTGTTCATCACATGTATTAATGTTGTACATCAAGGGAAAGGGATGTGAGCAGAATGACTGAATGTTTCACAAAGCCTCTACTTCTCTATGGCATCATACTGCAACGCTGGTCTGTTCTTTGTCTTGTGTTATTGGTTATCAATAATCAGAACAGACATATATACCTTGTTACTCACCATATAACCTAGCTAATCGTTCCGTTATCCAAGATGGAGATCCACGAATCATGACCATGTAAAACAGAATGCAGGCTATTAGTTATCATTGTTACACTCGTTAAATTCCATTTCTGATGTATTAAATCATTTGATCAAATACCATGCATAAAATTGGAATGACTGTTCATCAAATTCACTACTAATTTGCATCAAGGGACGTAAGCCCTGCGCCGGTAAGCAGTCAGTGTTAATGCTTCCTACTCGGACATCAAGCTAAATTCACGCTGATTCTCGATTCCTTTTGAAGTGTCTAACGCTGAGTTCTAAGGAAGAGATTGTGTTGGAGGAGGCAGGGCTATGTAAATGCAGGACAATTTATCGAGATATACGAGATAAACGGAACAATTGGGAAGAGTGCTGATAAGTGTAGAGTACTCTGCTGTTTACAAGGCCACTAGTTCTGTATGGTATCAGATTGAAACACTCTGGTTTACTATCGGTTTTGTCTTATTGGTTGTCAATAAACAAAGCAGCCAAATGAGTAATCACTCACCAAAGTCCAATCGTGATCCTTCATTATCCAAGATGGAGAGCCATGAGTAATGATAATGAAAAAAAAATGAACGTATTAGTTATTATCAGTACCTTCAAATCATTGATTATCCAATCAAATTCCAGGATGATGTGATATGCATCAAAGGGGTTACGAGTGTTCATCACATTCATTACTAATCAGAATCAAGGGACGTGACCAGTTGCGCTGGAATGGTTGAAACGCGTTAGGGTCAGGACATCAAGCTCAAATCTCAGAGTGATTGTCATATGCATTACTGCTAGTTGATAGTCAGAATCCATCTAGTCCAGTCTCTAACTCCTACTACAAACTCCTAACTACATGAGGAAGTAGCCGTGTGCTGTACAGGGAAACAGACGGGTTGTTATGGTTGCTTAGGTGTATATTAACATGTACTGTAGTTACAGAGCCCTTACCACTAGCAACCTCTAAACCCACTGCAGCCTCCTCCTTCTGTTCTCCGTGGACGACCTGACATCTGTACCGCCCTACGTCTGACCTCCTGAAGTCTCTCAGCCTCAGGGACACGTCGCCTCCCTCCAGCTCAGGCGTCATCAGACTGACTCTGCCCTCGTAGCCAACGCTCTCTGTCACCTGGCCATTGTTATACAGGTAAATGCACTCTGCCCCCTTAAACCACCGGATCGTCATGACAACTGCACTGGTTTTGGGGGAGAGGTGACAGTGGAGGGTGACATCATGACCACGACCAACCCTCTCGCTGTCATCAGCGGTGGTAAGTTTAAAGTCATCTGTTCAGTGCGAGAGAAAAAATGTCTTGCTTAATGTCATCATCTTTGTCAGGTACACAAATACTATCAGTACATTCATGCAAAACGTTTTTTTAAATAGGCATAAAATGACAGGGACAATATTAACCTCTAAAATACAACAAACTATCCCAGGCAGACATATTTATCTGACAGAAATGATAAATATAGGATAGCAGAACGTGAATGCTACTATGGAAATTGAAAGTAAATGTTTTGGAGGGAGAGCGCAGCATTACCTCCTGATCTTAACAAGCACATTTCATCCAATGACATTTTTACACACAAATGAGAAATTCAACCTCAAACTCATTTCCCTTCACATACTTGGTTTAGTATTTTTTGTCAAGGAAATGTGTACGACCAGCTCAGAATGAATTCTAGCATGGTGTGACTTACTCTTTACTCTGGACATTTTACCTGCGATAAAAAGAGAAAACATTTCTATTTAGACAATTCCACCATTTATTCATCAGAGCCCTTTGCATGTATTGTTCCCAAGCAAAATAGATACACACATCTATTCCTTTTTACAGTCCTAATGGTTTTAAAACAGGAGGGTTGTTGTGTCTCGTTTTCGACTAGAATATACTGAGATCTCTCCATACCTTTACAGGTCTTCACGTCCTCCACTTCAGAAGGAAAAATATAGTTGATTTAAATCCAACAACACTGCCTCACTATTCATGAAAAAATATACTGCGCACAAACACATTTTACAGACATATATTCACCACCTTGTTTGTTGAATACTCTGCAGCTCGGGCCTATACAGGAAATCTACAGGCTTTCACCGAAACCAGATACAGCCTCATATAAAGTCCTTCTTCTCTCCTGTATCACGCCTCCCTCCTCCATGCGTGTCCAATAGAGAACTGTAGATAACACGAAGGCGGTGTAACTCCTGTACTTAGCATTTATAACCGCATTATGATACGGTGGAGACCCATCAACGCCTCGGAGCAATTCAGAGCAACATTCAGTCCAGTTCATTACGATCGGATATTAAAGTCTGATTGGTTCCGCAGGCTTGGCTCTGAACATTCTTAGTTCCAAAGTGCATGATAATGGCAAAATGACCAACTCAACTGAGGACCAACTTTGAACATAGATCCTGTCACGTTCTGACCTTTATTTCCTTTGTTTTGTATTTATTTAGTATGGTCAGGGCGTGAGTTGGGTGGGCAGTCTATGTTTGTTTTTCTATGTTTTGGGGTATTTCTATGTTTCGGCCTAGTATGGTTCTCAATCAGAGGCAGGTGTCATTAGTTGTCTCTGATTGAGAATCATACTTAGGTAGCCTGGATTTCACTGTGTGTTTGTGGGTGATTGTTCCTGTCTCTGTGTTCGCACATTTATTGTTTTGTTAGTTATTTCATGTCTAGTTCCTTTATTAAAGAACATGAATAACCACCACGCTGCATTTTGGTCCGCTTCTCCTTCACCACAGGAAAACCCTTACAGATCCCCCATTTCTAAACTTAACTGTTACCTGCTGTAAGTGATTGAGCAACATTTAGTGTGTGTGTGTGTGCGTGTGTTTTGTGACGGCAGCTCTGCTTCCTTATTACGCCATAAAGAAGTGTAACACTAGGTGACCCCTGACCCCAGAGTGTTGCTGACGCATTACTGTAGGTCAGTGGGTGTGGTTTAGGAGGTCAGATCAGGCCTTCTAAGACTCGGAGAATCACAGACAGAGATAAGAGTCCCAGAACACACACGTGCGGCGCCAAGGAACATAAAGTACCATTTCTGTATCTAGGCACACAGGTTAGACGGCATACGAACATAAAACTCTCTTCCCGGATTATCTTCCCACACAAGATGTGTTTGCACAACTGGTCTCGAGAACCGTAAAAGAGGAGCCATGAATGTTTGAGTGTGTGTGTGTGTGTGTGTATATAGCGGACAGAGAGGACACACATCCTAATGGGCTCCAGATTACCTTTATTCATCCACTGGTTAGAAATGGAGCACAAGGTGATCACTGTGAGGTGGAACAGGAATCCTGCATGCAGTTTGGCACGAGGCAATGTGATCTCTCTGGTCATCTTTGTTTCTCTCTCTCATCGCTGTCATTGCCCAAGTACCTCAACTCCATCAAGAGTTGAGTGCAGCCTACCGTTTAATTTTTTTTAATTTTTTTTTTACCTCTGACCCCTTCAAGGCGCTATGTGTCAATACTTAAAAAATGTCAATTCTTAAACCTTTACCATGTATCTCTGTCATTGGGGGCCTTTCTTTGTTTGCGGAAATCAATACTTTTACAACGTCAATCGAATACAACCACCGACTGTTTCCTTGTTGAGATTAAATCGGCACGTTCGCAGTTCACGTTCGCAGTTCACGTTCGCAGTTCACGTTCGCAGTTCACGTTCGCAGTTCACGTTCGCAGTTCACGTTCGCAGTTCACGCCGAGTTGCCATTTTAGAGCAGCAGCAATGAGCAAACAGTCGGTGGTTGTATTTCATTGTTTGATTACCGTTTTAAGTATGGATCTCAGCAAGTATGGATCTCAGCAACCAACAGAGGACAAACACAACTACACAGCGAGGGTTTAAGAATTTAGATTTTTCAAGTATCTGTGCATAGTAACTCAAATGAGTCGAGGATCATAAAATCTTTTTACATTTAAAAAAAAAACTCTAGTCCGGCCTTAAACCAGAAAAGCTGATTCATATTCACCAGCTCTGCAAGGGCTCTTGCAGTCACCTTTGCAGGATGGCCACTCCTAGGGAGAGTAGCAACAGTGCTGAACTTTCTCCATTTATAGACCATTTGTCTTACTGTGGACTGATGAACATAAAGGCTTTTAGAGATACTTTTGAAACCCTTTCCAGATTTACTGCAAGTCAACATTTCTTAAGTCTTAGGTCTCCTGAGATCTCTTTTGTTCGAGGCATGGTTCACATCAGGCAATGTTTCTTGTGAATAGCAAACTCACATTTTGTGAGTGTTTTTTCTAGGGCAGAGCAGCTCCTAACCATCATCTTCAATCTCGTCTCATTGATTGGACTCCAGGTTAGCTGACTTCTGACTCTAATTATCTTTTGGAGAAGTCCTTAGCCTTGGGGGTTCACGGTCCTTAGCCTGGGGGTTCACGGTCCTTAGCCTTGGGGGTTCACAGTCCTTAGCCTTGGGGGTTCACAGTCCTTAGCCTTGGGGGTTCACAGTCCTTAGCCTTGGGGGTTCACAGTCCTTAGCCTTGGGGGTTCACAGTCCTTAGCCTTGGGGGTTCACCTTAGCCTTGGGGGGTTCCTCCTTAGCCTTGGGGGTTCACAGTCCTTAGCCTTGGGGGTTCACAGTCCTTAGCCTTGGGGGTTCACAGTCCTTAGCCTTGGGGGTTCACAGTCCTTAGCCTTGGGGGTTCACAGTCCTTAGCCTTGGGGGTTCACAGTCCTTAGCCTTGGGGGTTCACAGTCCTTAGCCTTGGGGGTTCACAGTCCTTAGCCTTGGGGGTTCACAGTCCTTAGCCTTGGGGGGTTCACAGTCCTTAGCCTTGGGGGTTCACAGTCCTTAGCCTTGGGGGTTCACAGTCCTTAGCCTTGGGGGTTCACAGTCCTTAGCCTTGGGGGTTCCTTGTACAGTCCTTAGCCTTGGGGGTTCACAGTCCTTAGCCTTGGGGGTTCACAGTCCTTAGCCTTGGGGGTTCACAGTCCTTAGCCTTGGGGGTTCACAGTCCTTAGCCTTGGGGGGGTTCACAGTCCTTAGCCTTGGGGGTTCACAGTCCTTAGCCTTGGGGGTTCACAGTCCTTAGCCTTGGGGGTTCACAGTCCTTAGCCTTGGGGGTTCACAGTCCTTAGCCTTGGGGTTCACAGTCCTTAGCCTTGAGGGTTCACAGTCCTTAGCCTTGGGGTTCAGCCTTGGGGGTTCCAGTCCTTAGCCTTGGGGGTTCACAGTCCTTAGCCTTGGGGGTTCACAGTCCTTAGCCTTGGGGGTTCACAGTCCTTAGCCTTGGGGGTTCACAGTCCTTAGCCTTGGGGGTTCACAGTCCTTAGCCTTGGGGGTTCACAGTCCTTAGCCTTGGGGGTTCACAGTCCTTAGCCTTGGGGGTTCACAGTCCTTAGCCTTGGGGGTTCACAGTCCTTAGCCTTGGGGGTTCACAGTCCTTAGCCTTGGGGGTTCACAGTCCTTAGCCTTGGGGGGTCACAGTCCTTAGCCTTGGGGGTTCACAGCCTCCTTAGCCTTGGGGGTTCACAGTCCTTAGCCTTGGGGGTTCACAGTCCTTAGCCTTGGGGGTTCACAGTCCTTAGCCTTGGGGGTTCACAGTCCTTAGCCTTGGGGGTTCACAGTCCTTAGCCTTGGGGGTTCACAGTCCTTAGCCTTGGGGGTTCACAGTCCTTAGCCTTGGGGTTCACAGTCCTTAGCCTTGGGGGTTCACAGTCCTTAGCCTTGGGGTTCACAGTCCTTAGCCTTGGGGTTCACAGTCCTTAGCCTTGGGGGTTCACAGTCCTTAGCCTTGGGGGTTCACAGTCCTTAGCCTTGGGGGTTCACAGTCCTTAGCCTTGGGGGTTCACAGTCCTTAGCCTTGGGGGTTCACAGTCCTTAGCCTTGGGGGTTCACAGTCCTTAGCCTTGGGGGTTCACAGTCCTTAGCCTTGGGGGTTCACAGTCCTTAGCCTTGGGGGTTCACAGTCCTTAGCCTTGGGGGTTCACAGTCCTTAGCCTTGGGGGTTCAGTCCTTAGCCTAAGGGGGTTCACAGTCCTTAGCCTTGGGGGTTCACAGTCCTTAGCCTTGGGGTTCACAGTCCTTAGCCTTGGGGTTCACAGTCCTTAGCCTTGGGGGTTCACAGTCCTTAGCCTTGGGGGTTCACAGTCCTTAGCCTTGGGGTTCACAGTCCTTAGCCTTGGGGGTTCACAGTCCTTAGCCTAAGGGGGGTTCACAGTCCTTAGCCTTGGGGGTTCACAGTCCTTAGCCTTGGGGGTTCACAGTCCTTAGCCTTGGGGTTCACAGTCCTTAGCCTTGGGGTTCACAGTCCTTAGCCTTGGGGTTCACAGTCCTTAGCCTTGGGGGTTCACAGTCCTTAGCCTAAGGGGGTCACAGTCCTTAGCCTAAGGGGTTCACAGTCCTTAGCCTTGGGGTTCACAGTCCTTAGCCTAAGGGGGGGGGGGGGGGGGTTCACATACTTTTTTACAACCTACACTGGGAATGTTTAAATGATGTTTTCAATATAGACAGGAAACATACAATAATTTCTGTGTTATTAGTTTAAGCAGACTATGTTTGTCTATTGTTGTGACATAGATGAAGATCAGATCAAATTTGATGACCAATTTATGCAGAAATCCAGGTAATTCCAAAGGTTTCACATACTGTATGTATGTATGCATGTATGTATATAAATATATATATACACATTTACCCCCAAAATATATGGGGGATTGGAAATGATGCAGACAATTACATTGACGGAAGCTACAATCTATCTGTAATATTAAAGCTGATCCACCCCCTAAAATATATATATAAAATAAAATGTACCTCTATTCGAGTTTTTTGCACTGCTGGGATGGGTTATATAGGCTACACTGCATTACACACTGCAATGGCGTTCCCAACCATGAGCCCCGGCCTGCTCTCCTCTTGCTTCTCGTGTACTACATTAGTTAAATACAAGGCTAATACGGCATTGAATTTATTACCTGAAAGAGGTAGTCTAGGACATATACTGTATATATATATATATATTAAACTTGCATATGCATACCAATGCATATCTGTATTCCCAGTCATGTGAAATTCATAGATTAGGGCCTAATGAATGTAAATTCAGTATATGATAATGGCTATTTTTTTCTTCACCTCTACCCTCGTCTGTGGTGGTCTGTAAATCCACTTTGGCTTCTAATGCGTACAAAATGAATAACAGTTTCTAAAAACAGCATATCTAAGGCTCTAGTCTCTCCTAGGAAATCCACTGTGATTTCATTATTATTTTGGTTTTCGGGGAGGGTCGGGTAAAATATATATTTTACTGAAGAGAAAATGGATACCTGGAGAAAAATCAGATTATAAACCTCAGTCCCTAACAGGATTACAAATGAAGATAGTTGCTCACCAGATATAGAGTTTCGCTAGGCAACTAACGTATTTTGTTATAACGCTTGCCGAGCTGGTGAGTGAGATTGACTCAGCTTTCTGGGTGTTAAGAGAGGTCGCTAACGTACAGAGGATACTGGTTCAGTCTGCGATCAACTCTGGAGGAGTTGAGGCACTTGTCAATCTCTGTCCCAGTCTGGCACGATCCTGTTGTTTGTTTCCCAAGGTCTGTACCTGTCATCTGTTAAAGACAAAACATTTGATTTAAATCAGTCAATCAAAAAAAGATGTCCATAAAAAAAACTCTGGGATTATGATCCACAACAAGCTGATCAACTACGTTCAGAACTCTCCTCCAGTTCCTTTGATTTCTACTGACCTCTTCTGGTCTACAACTAGTAGTGCAGCTTCAAACATCATTCCAGAAAAACACCATTCAGAACAAAAGGCTGTGGAGTTGACTTTAGGGTTTTATTTAGCGTTAATACAATATACAAAACAAACTACTCAACATGCAACTTGAAGGAGAGACAGAGCTTCTGTACAGTAAAATGAAATTCAGGGCACCAGCCGACCAGTCGTCAAACTTTACAAAATATACAAACATCATTAAAGACGGCTCACTTTCTTTAAATAACTTCAATTTATTCCAGTCAGAAATGAGCAAGACCAATTTCATATTCATTCTCAGTGTTTTCTACTACATACTTGTGTCATTGATTCAAAAAGTACAAGTTAAAGCCACAGTCCATCTTAAAAGACGCACAGTTCACGTCGCTTACTTCCACCGACGGACTCTCTCACATTAAGCAGTTGATGCATTCCCCCCCCCCATTTGTTTTCAAGCCAACAAATTATTAACAGGAACATTCAGGTGCCATTCGTTTAGATTTTCAGAAGAGGAAGAACAACAATGTAGCTCAGCACACAAACATTCTCTCACGCGCAGGCACACACACTTTCACAGGCATAAACTCAAGACACTAACAAACCTCGGGGAGATGACTATCAGTCTAAAAGGAAAACAGGAAGATCTATATATAGATATTAAAAAAGGAGCATAAAAAAAAATAGCTGAAAAACACAACAGGTATCCATCCTGCAGCAAGAGAACGGAAGATCTCAGCATGTCTGCCCTGCCCACAATAGCATTCAACTGAACAGCCAGTTATCCTTAAGACTTCACTTTGACTGACACACACACACACCAAAATGGTATTACATCACATGCGCCCCCCTCTCTTCATGTCACACTCAAAAGGTGAAAATCACAGGCAGGTTCACAGGTTTACACTCAAAACAAGGAAGTTAGAGCTTATGCATGACCTTCTCGACCAACATGACGAATAACATACAACTAAGAGGATGACGCACAGTACAAAAAGATGAACTCAAGAAGGCCTAAAACACTTGGGGGAGAGAGAGAGAAATGCTCCTTTCACTCAATCATACAATGAATACCTCAGGCTAGCAGCGTCGACACATCCATGCAGCATAGACCAATGATATTACTGGGAGATTTCGCCTGTTCTTGGAGCGTTTGGAGACACAGGGATTACTGGACCGGTTCAGTTTAATGCACAGCATTTTAACTTCAAAACAAGACCGTTCCGTTCACTCACAAACCATAGACTTCTATAATACAGAGAGGCGTAGACCAGAGCAGTTGTCCTGTAGATCAGCAAGCTTGGTCATGCACGTAAAGAGCACTGACTGAGGTACTGTATATATCCCCGGGTAGAAAACCTAGGCTTAGAGATGAGTCAACTCTCCCTCACTGGAGTCAGTTGTTAGCATACATTTGCAGGTCTGAAAGCATCGGGTTTTGGGGGGTGTGGGTGGCTATGTATACATACGTACGTGTGTGATGCGGTGTCTACGTGAAGTGCAACGTTACCACTACAGCAAGGGACAAGGATAGAGGCTATCACATTTAGGTCGCTGTCATCTGGCTTCTTTGTTTGTATTATGAAAGTGTTATTGAGAACACAAGATGTTATCAAAAGGCAAGACTTTAAAAGCTACTACGACAAGGCTGTGAGACAGAGAACGTGAGAGGGAAAAAAAATCTAACCAAGACACCGAACCTGATTTCTGAGACATTTCCTTGTTTAGAACACGGATGGGTTTACACTCGCTTCTTGAGATGAATCAGTCTAGACGATTCCCGAGGTGACAACGTTGGACTGCGCAGCACTCAACACTACCAGGTCTCACCACCAGAGGGCAGACTGGTGACCACTGACTGGTGGCCATATCCGCCTGACTGGCGCAGGGTTCAAAACAAGTGTTTTGTTTTCATTAAGTGTTAAACATTTCTAACGGTACTTGGTTAAATACAGTGAATAAATGAGTCGTGTACGTTTATGGATAGCTACAGCCATTTGAGTCTTGGTGAAGGGAATTGACTTGCATCAGAGGGAGTGACAGAAACTGGATGTGGAACGTACACAATGTATAGGCCTCGGCATTAACATATAGAGAGACACTCATATGCACACACACACACAAACACACAAAGGAAAGTTTGCAAACACTTGTATAGTGACATGACTAAGTGGTGTGGGGTCAGACAGACACAGGACAGGAGTGTTTTTAATAAAGCCACTAGGGTGAGCGGAGTTACAGCCCTCAGGGCAAGATGAGAGGCGGGGGTTGGTGGATGAGACGAGAAGGATAAGACGGTGATGTCCTAAACCTCTAGATTCCACAGGATGTAGATCTGCACTGGGAGCTGGACGGAACTGAAGGAAACGACTTAAACACAAGCCTCTCATGTATACTACTTCCTGCTTTCATCTACTATGACATCATTGGGCTCATCCTTCTAGGTCTCATCCATAGAGAATGATAGAGGCCTCTAGTGGCCAAAAGCCCATTTTAGCATGGGCAGCGCCATTGACTGCTTCTCCCATTTTTAGCCAGGGGAGGGGGGGTTCTACTAAGCTTTATGGAATTATTTTAAGAGATCATACCAAGGATCACTTTGCTATTTTGATTTTGACATTTGAAGACCCCTTGAAGTATATTGTTTTATTAAATTTGTTGAGCCTTTGTGCTCTTAGCCCATACAAACTGATTGAATATCATTCACTTTATGGAACAACAGTTGCCCCCCCCCAAAAAATCGGAAGGAAGTTTATTGTGTCTGTCCTATATCAGAAATGAGAAAGATCAGGATATATGTTATTTTTTATTACATGCATTAAACCCCTTATTTTTGTCACTAAACAGTCTCCATATATACTTCCATAAATGTTTTAAACTGGTACCGGGGAACCTTTAAGACGAGTCTTGTGAGGCCTGTGAGCGTCCTAGAGCAAAACAACCCACATGGACGTGATCATGAGAGGACCGCCTTTCCAGAGGGGTATTGTTTGGAAACTATTCGGAATCTACAGACCGAAGTTGGCAGATCGGCTGTACCGACCTTAGACGAGGCCCAAGATGGTTTGTGTGTGTGGGGGGGTCGTAGAGCAAAACACCATTGTGTTCGTGAGAGTCCCATCTCTACATAGATTGGTTTGGACTAGAAAACTTTCGGATGCTACGGACGATTTTGTGAGCAGAACCATTTTCAGGACGTCTCTTGGTCGGACAAACGCCGCTCGAGCTCCATCACCTTTCACTGCAGATGCGGAAGTGTGGCATGGGCGCATGCGGTGGACTGAGACGCATCCAATACACCATCTCGCAAGCTTAAACTGACACATTTTTACAGGGATTATTTTATTATGCTTATTATGTTAATGCTAAGTAGATTTCCGTGGGGGCGCGGACATCGACATAAGGGGGTTAAAGAAATAAAAAATTAGTCAACTGGATCGGTATTTTTTTTATGGGTTGTAGCCTCAATGGCGCTGCCCCATGCTGTCACAGACGACTACAACGCCACAGAGACGAGCCCTCTACCTCTCTCTATGGTCTCATCCTAGTCATGCGAGTAGAGCTAGGTTGGGAGGGCAGGGAAGCTTGAGCTCAGCTCGGGCGGGGGGGGGGAGGGAGGGCTGGATTGGACGGAGTGAAGAAATAGGGCGGGCTCCGGGGGCCAATCAGATCTGTTGCTTGAAGGCTCCGCTGGCGGCGTTGGAGGCGGCGTTGGAGGCGGCGGTGGCAGCGGCGGTCTGGACCGTTTTGTTGGCCATGACGCCCGTGGCGAACTCGGCCTGGGCCTTCTCAAAGCTGGCCCCTGTGGTGCGGTACATGCCATGGACCTGGAGGGATAAGAGGGAGAGGAGGGACAGAGGAGGGGAGAGGGAAAGAGGGACAGCAACGAAGAGAGAGATTATTGAAATGAGGTCTATGAATACCCCAAGTGTTTCTTCATCTCAAAGAACGTGCGGGATGTTCTGATGCCTTTGAGTCTAATCTTCACAAACCTGGTGAACAGCCGAGTCGCAGTCACACCTTATTGATTATGACGGATTGTGTGTGTGTGTGTGTGTGTGTGTGTGTGTGTGTGTGTAGGGGGGTACCTTTTTGAACATAATGAGCGACATGGCAGCCAGGGCGGTGAAAAGAGCAGCGATGAGGATCATGATGATGCCAACAGGGATGCTCTTATTCAGGCCAGTCAGAGCAGAGATCCACCCGCTGTTGGAGAGAGAGAAGGACAACCAGAGAGAGGATACTAGGTACTGAATCTCTAGCCATAAACAGGGTGAACAACGTAGAGTCCGGGTGATGTCAGAGAACCGTGTCGCCATGTCACTTCCTGTTAAAGTCTGCGACAGTGACTGCCCTCACCTGGCGCCCCAGCCGGAGATGCCGATGGACTGCATCACGTGAACGCCAAACTGACAGATGTACACGAAGAAGAATACAAAGAAACGGAACGAGCTGTCACTCCTGGAGAGAAGAAGACACCGCCGTTTAATGAACGACATCGGAGTGTGTGTGTGTGCGTGTGGGTATTTTGGGTACATGTGTGTATGTCTGTGCCAGCGCTCGTTTCTACACCCACCTGAAAGCTCCGTAGAGGGGTCTGTACCAGCAGACGAAGGAGCAGGGAGTGAAGATCATGAACCAGAGCATGGCCAGACCAAAGTCCACTCCCCTGGTCGCATCCACACAGAACCAGGCCAGACAGCCAAACATGTTGGCGAACAACGTCCCCGTGTGGACTTGAGGGGAACAACAAACACAATACCTCTGATCAGTTTAAATTAAAACGTTGCAGATAGAAATGCCCGTTGTGTAGAATAGAAATGTGCATCAGCTCTCTAAGTTACATTTCTATGTGAAAGGGAGAGAGAGTGCTTGGTACAGGTCCTTTGCCGCATCCCATTCCATCTCTATCTGAAAGGGAGGCCCTGATAGGCTACGTCAGGGTCCTGCCAAGTAAAGCTAGCCTGGTGGGGCGCGTACGCAGTCAATTAAATCATTCACACACTGAGCAGAACTCTACCTTGGGGCTATAACAACGGCAGGCCTCTGGGCATTGTGGAGAGTCTGGTGCGCTGCAGTCTACAGACACTTTAGCATATAGCTACAGCGGCAGGACTCTGCACCATACTGAGGCATCTAACACTCACACCCTGGGTGAGAGAGAATACATAACGTGTAGGTAGAGGAGAGTGGGGGGGATGGGGGGGTGAGAGCCACAAAGAGGGTAGAGCGAGGACGAGTGAGATAAGAGAGAAAAGAAGGCACGGCGTCAAGACAGGTTGGAACTCCCCGTGCCTCCACCAGTCACCTGACCTGGTCACATAACCAACCACATGACCTAACCATGTGGTGATGGAATTCCAAGCTGTGCTATTGGCCCATGTCTAATACATTTCCTTTATAATCCCTCTCAATGGCCTTTTCATATTTAACAGACTGGCTGTCAAGCAAAAAAAAAATATATATATATATATATATATATTTATATATAAAAAATGGAGAAGTTTTTTCCCGAAGCTGACGACAAAACTCAGACAGAGGTTCAGGCATATTGAAAGAACAATTCTACAGAATTCTACATTTACCATACTAGTGTCCGTTTTCTGACGTCACAAGCACTGAGCGGGTGAGGGGGGGGGGAGCAGATGACTTGACAAGAGGGCAGAGGTCACTCACACATCCAGATGTAGTACATGATCTTGACAGTCTTCTGGAACTCCACAGGGATGTCCACAGTGATGTCGTGGTAGAAACAGGGGCCCACGGGGAACTTCTCCGGGAGAGGAGGCCAGTTGTTTTTCCTACCTGAGCCAGAGAGAAAGGGAGCAACGCTTGAATGATTCTGCCAAACATTGCGTGAAGGTTTGGGCCTGACAAAGCTTCTAGGTAGTTTGCGCTCAAGACCATTGGTTGAATGTTGTGTGAAGGTTGGTGCCAACCTCCTGATGTGCTGAGCGACTGCATCTCTCTCTCGCGGCGGTCTAGCTCGGCAGCCTTCCTCTCCAGCTCTTCCTGTCTCCTCAGCAGCTCTGTAGCCGCCCACGCCTGCTCCTACACACACACACACACACACACACACAATAACATTACACTAAACCAACAAGCGATATACAGTACAGAGAGATGTTATCCAGGCTAGATCACACTCCACATGGCTGACAAGTTGGATTTGACCGAAAACATTAAACTTCAAGTCAACTTGAAACTGACATTGAGGCAGCTGACTTTTTGTTTTAGTAATGTGTGTGTGTGTGTGTGTGTTCGGCAGACTACTGTATCAGCACACAGCACAGTCCCAGTAGTCGTCTCCACCTCCTGTCTTTCCATGCGATTCAGAATAATTTACACTCCGCTTTTAATTCGACTAAAGGCAGATTGCTGTGCAGGCTTCGCTAGTGTGTGTGTGTGTGTGTGTGTGCCCCAACTCTACCAAGCAACAACTGCAGAAAGTAATGGCTGTATTTGATGTCACGAGCCACACTACTGACAAAATGCTGCCCAATGCAACTTTTTGATTCATTTATTTTATTTAACTAGGCAAGTCAGTTAAGAACAAACTCTTATTTATAACGACGGCCTGGCCAATTGGGTCTGCAGTGACGCCTCTAGCACTGACCTGCAGTGCCTTAGACCGCTCCGCCACTCGGGAGGCCCCAATCGTTAAAAGCTAGGAAGATTTTTTTCAACAGCGCAAGGGACAGGATAGTAGGTCACATGCCTTATTGCCAACTTCCTAGTTGCAGCCTAGGTTGAAGATGACAACGGTTGAGACAACGGGATTCTAATATCCCATATCTCTTTGCAACAATGGAACTAATGCTAGCTCTCAACAGCGCCGGTCCCAGATTTGTGACAACGTCATCTTAAGCTGTATATCTGATCTAGGTCGCAGCATCCTGATATAATCGGTGTGTGTGTGTGTATATGCGTCAGTAGAGGTAGAAAGAGAGGAAGTAGAATAAGGAATGGTCTTCCTGTGCTACCTGTCTGCTGAGGTCTCTCTATCGCTCTCTTTTCAGCTGCAAACACGAAGTTACACATGTCCCTCAGAAAGCCGAGGCGTACAGCCCACATTCATGTTTAGGAAGCATCTCTGTGGCTTAGAAGCATCTCCACGCTGTCACAAACAGCTTTTATTAGAGCAGGCCACGCTCTGTGGGGAGAGCCTGCTGACAAACCCACCAGAGCATGGGACGCGCGTGCATGGTGTTTCTACGGAAATGCAACGCTACATTGAGCCCTCTTTCTTCAGAGGGGTGGAATAGCACGGAGTGAAATGGTAGAACAGGATGTGAGGCGCGTGTGGAGTACCTGTGACTGGGAATATGCAGGAGGTTCTTCAGTAGGCTTCATGATGGCTGGTTGTGTGTTGGTGGTGGTGGTGGGGGGGGCCGGCAATTTAGGCGCTGGGCCAGGGTGGACCTGGGAGGGACAAAAAAATAAAAAAATAGCTAGCGTGGGATTGTTAAACCGTCTCAAACCGTACCCTATTCCCTATGTAGTACAAGCAAACAAGTGTAGCTTGGGTCAAGACAATGTAGTGTACTGAAGGGGGAATAGGGTGTGAACAGCGAACCAGACACCGTCCGGAATCAGCATCTTCAACCGTTCTTCCGGAACAGAAGCTTTTGAGGAGGGACGAAAAAACATAATTAACACCTGTCATCTGGAACTACGTCACCATCGGTCCTTATCAGTGCTTCTGTTTTGCTCTCAATTCAAGGGGCTTTATTGGCAGGGCAAACATATGTTCACATTGCCAAAGTAAGGGAGGTAGATAATATACAAAAGTGAAATAAACATTAAAAATGAACAGTAAACATTGAAGTCACAAAAGTTCCACAAGAATAAAGACATTACAAATGTCATATGTCTATATACACACAGTGTTGTATCGATGTACAAATGGTTAGAGTACAAAAGGGAAAGTTAATAAGCATAAATGGATTATATTTACATATATTTATTTGTTTGTTCGTTCTTCACTGGTTGCCCTTTTCTTGTGGAAACGGGTCACAAATCTTGCTGCTGTGATGGCACACTGTGGTATTTCAACCGGTACATATGAGAGTTTATCAAAATCAGGTTTTTTTTTTCAATTCTTTGTGGATCTACATAATCTGAGGGAAATATGTGTCTCTAATATGGTCAAACATTTGGCAGGAGGTTATGAAGTGCAGCTCAGTTTCCACCTCATTTTGTGGGCAGTGTGCATATAGCGCGTCTTCTCTTGAGAGCCAGGTCTGCCTACGGCGGCCTTTCTCAATAGCAAGGCTATGCTGACTGAGTCTGTACATAGACTGCTCTCATCAATGGTGTCTCTCACACCTACCCGCCACCTCTCCTCTCACACTATGCAGTTGTAGGGCAGCCCTCGAAGTGACTTATCAACTGTATGCAGGATTTTCCACTGTGTTGATCTCACCAACCCCCATTGTCTCACCTCTGAGAAGCAGAGGTTACAGCCTGTAGGTCTGATATCTGATTGGAGGTTAACTTTACAGTAATGCTATTGGTCAACAACTCAGATTGAATCCAAACTCAAATGCTTATAAAAAGAGTCTTCGATTCGTTGTTCTTTCTATTACGTGTTCCTGACTTGCTGTGGTGAGATCCCCGTCTCTCCCATTCGATTCGTTGTTCTTTCTATTACGTGTTCCTGACTTGCTGTGGTGAGATCCCCGTCTCTCCCATTCGATTCGTTGTTCTTTCTATTACGTGTTCCTGACTTGCTGTGGTGAGATCCCCGTCTCTCCCATTCGATTCGTTGTTCTTTCTATTACGTGTTCCTGACTTGCTGTGGTGAGATCCCCGTCTCTCCCATTCGATTCGTTGTTCTTTCTATTACGTGTTCCTGACTTGCTGTGGTGAGATCCCAGTCTCTCCCATGAGCAGTTTTTTTTTTTACATGTTATTAACTAGGCAGGTCAGTTAAGAACAAATTCTTATTTACAATGACGGCCTACCGGGGAACAGTGGGTTAACAGATTTTTACCTTGTCAGCTCATTTGTTCTCTGATCATGCTTAGAATAATGCCTTGTAATCATTTGCAACTTAAGCTTTATGTGAATGTGTGTGAATCCATTAATTTAGCAAAGTAATTAAATACACTTGTATTTAGAATTCCATTCTCAGACATTTTTCCCCATTGCCTATTACTGTAACGCGACCCCAGCGTTCCGTTACCGTAACGCGACCCCAGCGTTCCTTAACGCGACCCCAGTGTTCCGTTACCGTAACGCGACCCCAGCGTTCCGTTACACGACCCCAGCGTTCCGTTACCGTAACCCCAGCGTTCTTCCATATTGCTAAAATTATCTTTATGGAGTCAGATACACATTTTAGTAAGCTAATTACGAGTCGCATGAGAGGTTTTACAGTATCCTATATACACACACACACGTGTCAGATATGACTACACTGTACTCACCGGCTTGGCATCTGTGAAGGGGTTGTACTCTTCCAACCCTGGAGGAGCGTTCTGTGTTACTTGGGTCACCGACGGATCCTGCGAGGAGAGGGAACGAGAGAAACTCACTCTTCATTACATATGACACACCGTTCTACAGAATGGATGAGGAGCCTTGAGGGAGTACGTCAACAGGCTACACTCCCCATGTAGTCACCCAAGTCGAAATAATAGACACTCAACTTGACTAGCCTATATGCTGCGTTGCCGCGGTGATGAACGAACTGGTCTGTAGTGAATGCTAGCCTAGCCTATATGCTGCGTTGCCGCGGTGATGAACGAACTCGGAAGCCAGTCCAGTGTGACCTGAACGGGTCTGTAGTGAATGCTAGCCTAGCCTACATGCATAGGGCAAGTTCTTTCAACCCATTCTATGACGTCTGCTTACGAATCAAGCGCAACAAAACTCAAGGGCAGCACCACCACCAGAATCATTTGCCTAACCCGGCCTCTGGTTTTCAACGGCCAACAAGACAGACAAGTACTTTTCATCTGAAGAAGAGAATACAGACAGAGACCCTAACAGCAGGCTGACCTTCACGGTCTATAATCTAGGGCCCGATAAAAATATATATATATTTCTTTGCCTAGTTGTGTTTTTTCCGCTGAATTCCGTTTTTTTCAGGTTTTCCCTCTCAAAAACAACTTTTGTATTTTTTTTTATAACATCAGATTTTTTTTTCTTTCAAAACATCCACAATGTTTAAACCAAGTTTAAGATCTGGAGAAAAAAAAAAGCTGAACTGAGCACCACCACTCCATTTGGTTCAGGGCGTTTCTGTAGCACACATGCAATTGCAGTTTGCTAAACAAATCGCCAATGTATTGACGCAAATAATCATGACATCAGGTAGGCATACTTTGTAGTTAACATTTAATTGAGAATGTTTTTGGGAAAGCTTTTCCACCTATCAGAAGAGTTAACATTATTAGCATCCTTTAGGGAGGTCAGAGACCTGGCCGTGTGGTGCCAGGACAACCTCTCCCTCAACGTGATCAAGACAAAGGAGATGATTGTGGACTACAGGAAGATGGAGCACGCCCCCATTCTCGTCGACAGGGCTGCAGTGGAGCAGGTTGAGAGCTTCAAGTTCCTTGGTGTCCACATTACCAAAATAACATAGTCCAAGCACACCATGACAGTTGTGAAGAGGGCACAACAAAGCCTATTCCCCCTCAGGAGACTGAAAAGATTTGGCATGGGTCCTCAGATACTCAAAAGGTTCTACAGCTGCACCACCGAGAGCATCCTGACTGGTTTCATCACTGCCTGGTATGGCAACTACTCGGCCTCCGACCTCAAGGCACTACAGAGGGCAGTGCGTAAAACCCAGTACATCACTGGGCCAAGCTTCCTTCCATCCAGGAACTCTATACCAGGCGGTGTCAGAGGAAGGTCCTAAAAATTGTCAGACTCCAGCCACTAGTCATAGACTGTTCTCTCTGCTACCGCACGGCAAGTGGCACCGAAGCGCGAAGTCGAGGTCCAAAAGGCTTCTTAACAGCTTCTACCCCCAAGCCATAAGACTCCTGAACAGCTAATCAAAGGGCTACACAGACCCCTCTTTTACAATGCTGGTACTCTCGGTTTATAAATCTATGCATCGTCATTTTAACTCTACCTATATGTACAATTACCTCATTTACCTCGACTAACCCGTGCCCCCGCATATTCACTCTGTACTGGTACCCCTGTATATAGCCTCCACATTGACTCTGTACTGGTACCCCTGTATATAGCCTCCACATTGACTCTGTACTGGTACCCCTGTATATAGCCTCCACATTGACTCTGTACTGGTACCCCTGTATATAGCCTCCACATTGACTCTGTACTGGTACCCCTGTATATAGCCTCCACATTCACTCTGTACTGGTACCCCTGTATATAGCCTCCACATTGACTCTGTACTGGTACCTCCTGTATATAGCCTCACTATTCACTCTGTACTGGTACCCCTGTATATAGCCTCCACATTGACTCTGTACTGGTACCCCTGTATATAGCCTCCATATTCACTCTGTACTGGTACCCCTGTATATAGCCTCCACATTGACTCTGTACTGGTACCCCTGTATATAGCCTCCACATTGACTCTGTACTGGTACCCCTGTATATAGCCTCCACATTGACTCTGTACTGGTACCCCTGTATATAGCCTCCACTATTGACTCTGTACTGGTACCCCTGTATATAGCCTCCACATTGACTCTGTACTGGTACCCCTGTATATAACCTCACTATTCACTCTGTACTGGTACCCCTGTATATAGCCTCCACATTGACTCTGTACTGGTACCCCTGTATATAGCCTCCACATTGACTCTGTACTGGTACCCCTGTATATAGCCTCCACATTGACTCTGTACTGGTACCTCCTGTATATAGCCTCACTATTCACTCTGTACTGGTACCCCTGTATATAGCCTCCACATTGACTCTGTACTGGTACCTCCTGTATATAGCCTCACTATTCACTCTGTACTGGTACCCCTGTATATAGCCTCCACATTGACTCTGTACTGGTACCCCTGTATATAACCTCACTATTCACTCTGTACTGGTACCCCTGTATATAGCCTCCACATTGACTCTGTACTGGTACCCCTGTATATAGCCTCCACATTGACTCTGTACTGGTACCCCTGTATATAGCCTCCACATTGACTCTGTACTGGTACCCCTGTATATAGCCTCCACATTGACTCTGTACTGGTACCCCTGTATATAGCCTCCACATTGACTCTGTACTGGTACCCCTGTATATAGCCTCCACATTGACTCTGTACTGGTACCCCTGTATATAGCCTCCACATTGACTCTGTACTGGTACCCCTGTATATAGCCTCCACTATTGACTCTGTACTGGTACCCCTGTATATAGCCTCCACATTGACTCTGTACTGGTACCCCTGTATATAGCCTCCACATTGACTCTGTACTGGTACCCCTGTATATAGCCTCCACATTGACTCTGTACTGGTACCCCTGTATATAGCCTCCACATTGACTCTGTACTGGTACCCCTGTATATAGCCTCCACATTGACTCTGTACTGGTACCCCTGTATATAGCCTCCACATTGACTCTGTACTGGTACCCCTGTATATAGCCTCCACATTGACTCTGTACTGGTACCCCTGTATATAGCCTCCACATTGACTCTGTACTGGTACCCCTGTATATAGCCTCCACATTGACTCTGTACTGGTACCCCTGTATATAGCCTCCACATTGACTCTGTACTGGTACCCCTGTATATAGCCTCCACATTGACTCTGTACTGGTACCCCTGTATATAGCCTCCACATTGACTCTGTACTGGTACCCCTGTATATAGCCTCCACATTGACTCTGTACTGGTACCCCTGTATATAGCCTCCACATTGACTCTGTACTGGTACCCCTGTATATAGCCTCCACATTGACTCTGTACTGGTACTCCCTGTATATAGCCTCCACATTGACTCTGTACTGGTACCCCTGTATATAGCCTCCACATTGACTCTGTACTGGTACCCCTGTATATAGCCTCCACATTGACTCTGTACTGGTACCCCTGTATATAGCCTCCACATTGACTCTGTACTGGTACCCCTGTATATAGCCTCCACATTGACTCTGTACTGGTACCCCTGTATATAGCCTCCACATTGACTCTGTACTGGTACCCCTGTATATAGCCTCCACATTGACTCTGTACTGGTACCCCTGTATATAGCCTCCACATTGACTCTGTACTGGTACCCCTGTATATAGCCTCCACATTGACTCTGTACTGGTACCCCTGTATATAGCCTCCACATTGACTCTGTACTGGTACCCCTGTATATAGCCTCCACATTGACTCTGTACTGGTACCCCTGTATATAGCCTCCACATTGACTCTGTACTGGTACCCCTGTATATAGCCTCCACATTGACTCTGTACTGGTACCCCTGTATATAGCCTCCACATTGACTCTGTACTGGTACCCCTGTATATAGCCTCCACATTGACTCTGTACTGGTACCCCTGTATATAGCCTCCACATTGACTCTGTACTGGTACCCCTGTATATAGCCTCCACATTGACTCTGTACTGGTACCCCTGTATATAGCCTCCACATTGACTCTGTACTGGTACCCCTGTATATAGCCTCCACATTGACTCTGTACTGGTACCCCTGTATATAGCCTCCACATTGACTCTGTACTGGTACCCCTGTATATAGCCTCCACATTGACTCTGTACTGGTACCCCTGTATATAGCCTCCACATTGACTCTGTACTGGTACCCCTGTATATAGCCTCCACATTGACTCTGTACTGGTACCCCTGTATATAGCCTCCACATTGACTCTGTACTGGTACCCCTGTATATAGCCTCCACATTGACTCTGTACTGGTACCCCTGTATATAGCCTCCACATTGACTCTGTACTGGTACCCCTGTATATAGCCTCCACATTGACTCTGTACTGGTACCCCTGTATATAGCCTCCACATTGACTCTGTACTGGTACCCCTGTATATAGCCTCCACATTGACTCTGTACTGGTACCCCTGTATATAGCCTCCACATTGACTCTGTACTGGTACCCCTGTATATAGCCTCCACATTGACTCTGTACTGGTACCCCTGTATATAGCCTCCACATTGACTCTGTACTGGTACCCCTGTATATAGCCTCCACATTGACTCTGTACTGGTACCCCTGTATATAGCCTCCACATTGACTCTGTACTGGTACCCCTGTATATAGCCTCCACATTGACTCTGTACTGGTACCCCTGTATATAGCCTCCACATTGACTCTGTACTGGTACCCCTGTATATAGCCTCCACATTGACTCTGTACTGGTACCCCTGTATATAGCCTCCACATTGACTCTGTACTGGTACCCCTGTATATAGCCTCCACATTGACTCTGTACTGGTACCCCTGTATATAGCCTCCACATTGACTCTGTACTGGTACCCCTGTATATAGCCTCCACATTGACTCTGTACTGGTACCCCTGTATATAGCCTCCACATTGACTCTGTACTGGTACCCCTGTATATAGCCTCCACATTGACTCTGTACTGGTACCCCTGTATATAGCCTCCACATTGACTCTGTACTGGTACCCCTGTATATAGCCTCCACATTGACTCTGTACTGGTACCCCTGTATATAGCCTCCACATTGACTCTGTACTGGTACCCCTGTATATAGCCTCCACATTGACTCTGTACTGGTACCCCTGTATATAGCCTCCACATTGACTCTGTACTGGTACCCCTGTATATAGCCTCCACATTGACTCTGTACTGGTACCCCTGTATATAGCCTCCACATTGACTCTGTACTGGTACCCCTGTATATAGCCTCCACATTGACTCTGTACTGGTACCCCTGTATATAGCCTCCACATTGACTCTGTACTGGTACCCCTGTATATAGCCTCCACATTGACTCTGTACTGGTACCCCTGTATATAGCCTCCACATTGACTCTGTACTGGTACCCCTGTATATAGCCTCCACATTGACTCTGTACTGGTACCCCTGTATATAGCCTCCACATTGACTCTGTACTGGTACCCCTGTATATAGCCTCCACATTGACTCTGTACTGGTACCCCTGTATATAGCCTCCACATTGACTCTGTACTGGTACCCCTGTATATAGCCTCCACATTGACTCTGTACTGGTACCCCTGTATATAGCCTCCACATTGACTCTGTACTGGTACCCCTGTATATAGCCTCCACATTGACTCTGTACTGGTACCCCTGTATATAGCCTCCACATTGACTCTGTACTGGTACCCCTGTATATAGCCTCCACATTGACTCTGTACTGGTACCCCTGTATATAGCCTCCACATTGACTCTGTACTGGTACCCCTGTATATAGCCTCCACATTGACTCTGTACTGGTACCCCTGTATATAGCCTCCACATTGACTCTGTACTGGTACCCCTGTATATAGCCTCCACATTGACTCTGTACTGGTACCCCTGTATATAGCCTCCACATTGACTCTGTACTGGTACCCCTGTATATAGCCTCCACATTGACTCTGTACTGGTACCCCTGTATATAGCCTCCACATTGACTCTGTACTGGTACCCCTGTATATAGCCTCCACATTGACTCTGTACTGGTACCCCTGTATATAGCCTCCACATTGACTCTGTACTGGTACCCCTGTATATAGCCTCCACATTGACTCTGTACTGGTACCCCTGTATATAGCCTCCACATTGACTCTGTACTGGTACCCCTGTATATAGCCTCCACATTGACTCTGTACTGGTACCCCTGTATATAGCCTCCACATTGACTCTGTACTGGTACCCCTGTATATAGCCTCCACATTGACTCTGTACTGGTACCCCTGTATATAGCCTCCACATTGACTCTGTACTGGTACCCCTGTATATAGCCTCCACATTGACTCTGTACTGGTACCCCTGTATATAGCCTCCACATTGACTCTGTACTGGTACCCCTGTATATAGCCTCCACATTGACTCTGTACTGGTACCCCTGTATATAGCCTCCACATTGACTCTGTACTGGTACCCCTGTATATAGCCTCCACATTGACTCTGTACTGGTACCCCTGTATATAGCCTCCACATTGACTCTGTACTGGTACCCCTGTATATAGCCTCCACATTGACTCTGTACTGGTACCCCTGTATATAGCCTCCACATTGACTCTGTACTGGTACCCCTGTATATAGCCTCCACATTGACTCTGTACTGGTACCCCTGTATATAGCCTCCACATTGACTCTGTACTGGTACCCCTGTATATAGCCTCCACATTGACTCTGTACTGGTACCCCTGTATATAGCCTCCACATTGACTCTGTACTGGTACCCCTGTATATAGCCTCCACATTGACTCTGTACTGGTACCCCTGTATATAGCCTCCACATTGACTCTGTACTGGTACCCCTGTATATAGCCTCCACATTGACTCTGTACTGGTACCCCTGTATATAGCCTCCACATTGACTCTGTACTGGTACCCCTGTATATAGCCTCCACATTGACTCTGTACTGGTACCCCTGTATATAGCCTCCACATTGACTCTGTACTGGTACCCCTGTATATAGCCTCCACATTGACTCTGTACTGGTACCCCTGTATATAGCCTCCACATTGACTCTGTACTGGTACCCCTGTATATAGCCTCCACATTGACTCTGTACTGGTACCCCTGTATATAGCCTCCACATTGACTCTGTACTGGTACCCCTGTATATAGCCTCCACATTGACTCTGTACTGGTACCCCTGTATATAGCCTCCACATTGACTCTGTACTGGTACCCCTGTATATAGCCTCCACATTGACTCTGTACTGGTACCCCTGTATATAGCCTCCACATTGACTCTGTACTGGTACCCCTGTATATAGCCTCCACATTGACTCTGTACTGGTACCCCTGTATATAGCCTCCACATTGACTCTGTACTGGTACCCCTGTATATAGCCTCCACATTGACTCTGTACTGGTACCCCTGTATATAGCCTCCACATTGACTCTGTACTGGTACCCCTGTATATAGCCTCCACATTGACTCTGTACTGGTACCCCTGTATATAGCCTCCACATTGACTCTGTACTGGTACCCCTGTATATAGCCTCCACATTGACTCTGTACTGGTACCCCTGTATATAGCCTCCACATTGACTCTGTACTGGTACCCCTGTATATAGCCTCCACATTGACTCTGTACTGGTACCCCTGTATATAGCCTCCACATTGACTCTGTACTGGTACCCCTGTATATAGCCTCCACATTGACTCTGTACTGGTACCCCTGTATATAGCCTCCACATTGACTCTGTACTGGTACCCCTGTATATAGCCTCCACATTGACTCTGTACTGGTACCCCTGTATATAGCCTCCACATTGACTCTGTACTGGTACCCCTGTATATAGCCTCCACATTGACTCTGTACTGGTACCCCTGTATATAGCCTCCACATTGACTCTGTACTGGTACTCCCTGTATATAGCCTCCACATTGACTCTGTACTGGTACCCCTGTATATAGCCTCCACATTGACTCTGTACTGGTACCCCTGTATATAGCCTCCACATTGACTCTGTACTGGTACCCCTGTATATAGCCTCCACATTGACTCTGTACTGGTACCCCTGTATATAGCCTCCACATTGACTCTGTACTGGTACCCCTGTATATAGCCTCCACATTGACTCTGTACTGGTACCCCTGTATATAGCCTCCACATTGACTCTGTACTGGTACCCCTGTATATAGCCTCCACATTGACTCTGTACTGGTACCCCTGTATATAGCCTCCACATTGACTCTGTACTGGTACCCCTGTATATAGCCTCCACATTGACTCTGTACTGGTACCCCTGTATATAGCCTCCACATTGACTCTGTACTGGTACCCCTGTATATAGCCTCCACATTGACTCTGTACTGGTACCCCTGTATATAGCCTCCACATTGACTCTGTACTGGTACCCCTGTATATAGCCTCCACATTGACTCTGTACTGGTACCCCTGTATATAGCCTCCACATTGACTCTGTACTGGTACCCCTGTATATAGCCTCCACATTGACTCTGTACTGGTACCCCTGTATATAGCCTCCACATTGACTCTGTACTGGTACCCCTGTATATAGCCTCCACATTGACTCTGTACTGGTACCCCTGTATATAGCCTCCACATTGACTCTGTACTGGTACCCCTGTATATAGCCTCCACATTGACTCTGTACTGGTACCCCTGTATATAGCCTCCACATTGACTCTGTACTGGTACCCCTGTATATAGCCTCCACATTGACTCTGTACTGGTACCCCTGTATATAGCCTCCACATTGACTCTGTACTGGTACCCCTGTATATAGCCTCCACATTGACTCTGTACTGGTACCCCTGTATATAGCCTCCACATTGACTCTGTACTGGTACCCCTGTATATAGCCTCCACATTGACTCTGTACTGGTACCCCTGTATATAGCCTCCACATTGACTCTGTACTGGTACCCCTGTATATAGCCTCCACATTGACTCTGTACTGGTACCCCTGTATATAGCCTCCACATTGACTCTGTACTGGTACCCCTGTATATAGCCTCCACATTGACTCTGTACTGGTACCCCTGTATATAGCCTCCACATTGACTCTGTACTGGTACCCCTGTATATAGCCTCCACATTGACTCTGTACTGGTACCCCTGTATATAGCCTCCACATTGACTCTGTACTGGTACCCCTGTATATAGCCTCCACATTGACTCTGTACTGGTACCCCTGTATATAGCCTCCACATTGACTCTGTACTGGTACCCCTGTATATAGCCTCCACATTGACTCTGTACTGGTACCCCTGTATATAGCCTCCACATTGACTCTGTACTGGTACCCCTGTATATAGCCTCCACATTGACTCTGTACTGGTACCCCTGTATATAGCCTCCACATTGACTCTGTACTGGTACCCCTGTATATAGCCTCCACATTGACTCTGTACTGGTACCCCTGTATATAGCCTCCACATTGACTCTGTACTGGTACCCCTGTATATAGCCTCCACATTGACTCTGTACTGGTACCCCTGTATATAGCCTCCACATTGACTCTGTACTGGTACCCCTGTATATAGCCTCCACATTGACTCTGTACTGGTACCCCTGTATATAGCCTCCACATTGACTCTGTACTGGTACCCCTGTATATAGCCTCCACATTGACTCTGTACTGGTACCCCTGTATATAGCCTCCACATTGACTCTGTACTGGTACCCCTGTATATAGCCTCCACATTGACTCTGTACTGGTACCCCTGTATATAGCCTCCACATTGACTCTGTACTGGTACCCCTGTATATAGCCTCCACATTGACTCTGTACTGGTACCCCTGTATATAGCCTCCACATTGACTCTGTACTGGTACCCCTGTATATAGCCTCCACATTGACTCTGTACTGGTACCCCTGTATATAGCCTCCACATTGACTCTGTACTGGTACCCCTGTATATAGCCTCCACATTGACTCTGTACTGGTACCCCTGTATATAGCCTCCACATTGACTCTGTACTGGTACCCCTGTATATAGCCTCCACATTGACTCTGTACTGGTACCCCTGTATATAGCCTCCACATTGACTCTGTACTGGTACCCCTGTATATAGCCTCCACATTGACTCTGTACTGGTACCCCTGTATATAGCCTCCACATTGACTCTGTACTGGTACCCCTGTATATAGCCTCCACATTGACTCTGTACTGGTACCCCTGTATATAGCCTCCACATTGACTCTGTACTGGTACCCCTGTATATAGCCTCCACATTGACTCTGTACTGGTACCCCTGTATATAGCCTCCACATTGACTCTGTACTGGTACCCCTGTATATAGCCTCCACATTGACTCTGTACTGGTACCCCTGTATATAGCCTCCACATTGACTCTGTACTGGTACCCCTGTATATAGCCTCCACATTGACTCTGTACTGGTACCCCTGTATATAGCCTCCACATTGACTCTGTACTGGTACCCCTGTATATAGCCTCCACATTGACTCTGTACTGGTACCCCTGTATATAGCCTCCACATTGACTCTGTACTGGTACCCCTGTATATAGCCTCCACATTGACTCTGTACTGGTACCCCTGTATATAGCCTCCACATTGACTCTGTACTGGTACCCCTGTATATAGCCTCCACATTGACTCTGTACTGGTACCCCTGTATATAGCCTCCACATTGACTCTGTACTGGTACCCCTGTATATAGCCTCCACATTGACTCTGTACTGGTACCCCTGTATATAGCCTCCACATTGACTCTGTACTGGTACCCCTGTATATAGCCTCCACATTGACTCTGTACTGGTACCCCTGTATATAGCCTCCACATTGACTCTGTACTGGTACCCCTGTATATAGCCTCCACATTGACTCTGTACTGGTACCCCTGTATATAGCCTCCACATTGACTCTGTACTGGTACCCCTGTATATAGCCTCCACATTGACTCTGTACTGGTACCCCTGTATATAGCCTCCACATTGACTCTGTACTGGTACCCCTGTATATAGCCTCCACATTGACTCTGTACTGGTACCCCTGTATATAGCCTCCACATTGACTCTGTACTGGTACCCCTGTATATAGCCTCCACATTGACTCTGTACTGGTACCCCTGTATATAGCCTCCACATTGACTCTGTACTGGTACCCCTGTATATAGCCTCCACATTGACTCTGTACTGGTACCCCTGTATATAGCCTCCACATTGACTCTGTACTGGTACCCCTGTATATAGCCTCCACATTGACTCTGTACTGGTACCCCTGTATATAGCCTCCACATTGACTCTGTACTGGTACCCCTGTATATAGCCTCCACATTGACTCTGTACTGGTACCCCTGTATATAGCCTCCACATTGACTCTGTACTGGTACCCCTGTATATAGCCTCCACATTGACTCTGTACTGGTACCCCTGTATATAGCCTCCACATTGACTCTGTACTGGTACCCCTGTATATAGCCTCCACATTGACTCTGTACTGGTACCCCTGTATATAGCCTCCACATTGACTCTGTACTGGTACCCCTGTATATAGCCTCCACATTGACTCTGTACTGGTACCCCTGTATATAGCCTCCACATTGACTCTGTACTGGTACCCCTGTATATAGCCTCCACATTGACTCTGTACTGGTACCCCTGTATATAGCCTCCACATTGACTCTGTACTGGTACCCCTGTATATAGCCTCCACATTGACTCTGTACTGGTACCCCTGTATATAGCCTCCACATTGACTCTGTACTGGTACCCCTGTATATAGCCTCCACATTGACTCTGTACTGGTACCCCTGTATATAGCCTCCACATTGACTCTGTACTGGTACCCCTGTATATAGCCTCCACATTGACTCTGTACTGGTACCCCTGTATATAGCCTCCACATTGACTCTGTACTGGTACCCCTGTATATAGCCTCCACATTGACTCTGTACTGGTACCCCTGTATATAGCCTCCACATTGACTCTGTACTGGTACCCCTGTATATAGCCTCCACATTGACTCTGTACTGGTACCCCTGTATATAGCCTCCACATTGACTCTGTACTGGTACCCCTGTATATAGCCTCCACATTGACTCTGTACTGGTACCCCTGTATATAGCCTCCACATTGACTCTGTACTGGTACCCCTGTATATAGCCTCCACATTGACTCTGTACTGGTACCCCTGTATATAGCCTCCACATTGACTCTGTACTGGTACCCCTGTATATAGCCTCCACATTGACTCTGTACTGGTACTCCCTGTATATAGCCTCCACATTGACTCTGTACTGGTACCCCTGTATATAGCCTCCACATTGACTCTGTACTGGTACCCCTGTATATAGCCTCCACATTGACTCTGTACTGGTACCCCTGTATATAGCCTCCACATTGACTCTGTACTGGTACCCCTGTATATAGCCTCCACATTGACTCTGTACTGGTACCCCTGTATATAGCCTCCACATTGACTCTGTACTGGTACCCCTGTATATAGCCTCCACATTGACTCTGTACTGGTACCCCTGTATATAGCCTCCACATTGACTCTGTACTGGTACCCCTGTATATAGCCTCCACATTGACTCTGTACTGGTACCCCTGTATATAGCCTCCACATTGACTCTGTACTGGTACCCCTGTATATAGCCTCCACATTGACTCTGTACTGGTACCCCTGTATATAGCCTCCACATTGACTCTGTACTGGTACCCCTGTATATAGCCTCCACATTGACTCTGTACTGGTACCCCTGTATATAGCCTCCACATTGACTCTGTACTGGTACCCCTGTATATAGCCTCCACATTGACTCTGTACTGGTACCCCTGTATATAGCCTCCACATTGACTCTGTACTGGTACCCCTGTATATAGCCTCCACATTGACTCTGTACTGGTACCCCTGTATATAGCCTCCACATTGACTCTGTACTGGTACCCCTGTATATAGCCTCCACATTGACTCTGTACTGGTACCCCTGTATATAGCCTCCACATTGACTCTGTACTGGTACCCCTGTATATAGCCTCCACATTGACTCTGTACTGGTACCCCTGTATATAGCCTCCACATTGACTCTGTACTGGTACCCCTGTATATAGCCTCCACATTGACTCTGTACTGGTACCCCTGTATATAGCCTCCACATTGACTCTGTACTGGTACCCCTGTATATAGCCTCCACATTGACTCTGTACTGGTACCCCTGTATATAGCCTCCACATTGACTCTGTACTGGTACCCCTGTATATAGCCTCCACATTGACTCTGTACTGGTACCCCTGTATATAGCCTCCACATTGACTCTGTACTGGTACCCCTGTATATAGCCTCCACATTGACTCTGTACTGGTACCCCTGTATATAGCCTCCACATTGACTCTGTACTGGTACCCCTGTATATAGCCTCCACATTGACTCTGTACTGGTACCCCTGTATATAGCCTCCACATTGACTCTGTACTGGTACCCCTGTATATAGCCTCCACATTGACTCTGTACTGGTACCCCTGTATATAGCCTCCACATTGACTCTGTACTGGTACCCCTGTATATAGCCTCCACATTGACTCTGTACTGGTACCCCTGTATATAGCCTCCACATTGACTCTGTACTGGTACCCCTGTATATAGCCTCCACATTGACTCTGTACTGGTACCCCTGTATATAGCCTCCACATTGACTCTGTACTGGTACCCCTGTATATAGCCTCCACATTGACTCTGTACTGGTACCCCTGTATATAGCCTCCACATTGACTCTGTACTGGTACCCCTGTATATAGCCTCCACATTGACTCTGTACTGGTACCCCTGTATATAGCCTCCACATTGACTCTGTACTGGTACCCCTGTATATAGCCTCCACATTGACTCTGTACTGGTACCCCTGTATATAGCCTCCACATTGACTCTGTACTGGTACCCCTGTATATAGCCTCCACATTGACTCTGTACTGGTACCCCTGTATATAGCCTCCACATTGACTCTGTACTGGTACCCCTGTATATAGCCTCCACATTGACTCTGTACTGGTACCCCTGTATATAGCCTCCACATTGACTCTGTACTGGTACCCCTGTATATAGCCTCCACATTGACTCTGTACTGGTACCCCTGTATATAGCCTCCACATTGACTCTGTACTGGTACCCCTGTATATAGCCTCCACATTGACTCTGTACTGGTACCCCTGTATATAGCCTCCACATTGACTCTGTACTGGTACCCCTGTATATAGCCTCCACATTGACTCTGTACTGGTACCCCTGTATATAGCCTCCACATTGACTCTGTACTGGTACCCCTGTATATAGCCTCCACATTGACTCTGTACTGGTACCCCTGTATATAGCCTCCACATTGACTCTGTACTGGTACTCCCTGTATATAGCCTCCACATTGACTCTGTACTGGTACCCCTGTATATAGCCTCCACATTGACTCTGTACTGGTACCCCTGTATATAGCCTCCACATTGACTCTGTACTGGTACCCCTGTATATAGCCTCCACATTGACTCTGTACTGGTACCCCTGTATATAGCCTCCACATTGACTCTGTACTGGTACCCCTGTATATAGCCTCCACATTGACTCTGTACTGGTACCCCTGTATATAGCCTCCACATTGACTCTGTACTGGTACCCCTGTATATAGCCTCCACATTGACTCTGTACTGGTACCCCTGTATATAGCCTCCACATTGACTCTGTACTGGTACCCCTGTATATAGCCTCCACATTGACTCTGTACTGGTACCCCTGTATATAGCCTCCACATTGACTCTGTACTGGTACCCCTGTATATAGCCTCCACATTGACTCTGTACTGGTACCCCTGTATATAGCCTCCACATTGACTCTGTACTGGTACCCCTGTATATAGCCTCCACATTGACTCTGTACTGGTACCCCTGTATATAGCCTCCACATTGACTCTGTACTGGTACCCCTGTATATAGCCTCCACATTGACTCTGTACTGGTACCCCTGTATATAGCCTCCACATTGACTCTGTACTGGTACCCCTGTATATAGCCTCCACATTGACTCTGTACTGGTACCCCTGTATATAGCCTCCACATTGACTCTGTACTGGTACCCCTGTATATAGCCTCCACATTGACTCTGTACTGGTACCCCTGTATATAGCCTCCACATTGACTCTGTACTGGTACCCCCTGTATATAGCCTCCACATTGACTCTGTACTGGTACCCCTGTATATAGCCTCCACATTGACTCTGTACTGGTACCCCTGTATATAGCCTCCACATTGACTCTGTACTGGTACCCCTGTATATAGCCTCCACATTGACTCTGTACTGGTACCCCTGTATATAGCCTCCACATTGACTCTGTACTGGTACCCCTGTATATAGCCTCCACATTGACTCTGTACTGGTACCCCCTGTATATAGCCTCCACATTGACTCTGTACTGGTACCCCTGTATATAGCCTCCACATTGACTCTGTACTGGTACCCCTGTATATAGCCTCCACATTGACTCTGTACTGGTACCCCTGTATATAGCCTCCACATTGACTCTGTACTGGTACCCCTGTATATAGCCTCCACATTGACTCTGTACTGGTACCCCTGTATATAGCCTCCACATTGACTCTGTACTGGTACCCCTGTATATAGCCTCCACATTGACTCTGTACTGGTACCCCTGTATATAGCCTCCACATTGACTCTGTACTGGTACCCCTGTATATAGCCTCCACATTGACTCTGTACTGGTACCCCTGTATATAGCCTCCACATTGACTCTGTACTGGTACCCCTGTATATAGCCTCCACATTGACTCTGTACTGGTACCCCTGTATATAGCCTCCACATTGACTCTGTACTGGTACCCCTGTATATAGCCTCCACATTGACTCTGTACTGGTACCCCTGTATATAGCCTCCACATTGACTCTGTACTGGTACCCCTGTATATAGCCTCCACATTGACTCTGTACTGGTACCCCTGTATATAGCCTCCACATTGACTCTGTACTGGTACCCCTGTATATAGCCTCCACATTGACTCTGTACTGGTACCCCTGTATATAGCCTCCACATTGACTCTGTACTGGTACCCCTGTATATAGCCTCCACATTGACTCTGTACTGGTACCCCTGTATATAGCCTCCACATTGACTCTGTACTGGTACCCCTGTATATAGCCTCCACATTGACTCTGTACTGGTACCCCTGTATATAGCCTCCACATTGACTCTGTACTGGTACCCCTGTATATAGCCTCCACATTGACTCTGTACTGGTACCCCTGTATATAGCCTCCACATTGACTCTGTACTGGTACCCCTGTATATAGCCTCCACATTGACTCTGTACTGGTACCCCTGTATATAGCCTCCACATTGACTCTGTACTGGTACCCCTGTATATAGCCTCCACATTGACTCTGTACTGGTACCCCTGTATATAGCCTCCACATTGACTCTGTACTGGTACCCCTGTATATAGCCTCCACATTGACTCTGTACTGGTACCCCTGTATATAGCCTCCACATTGACTCTGTACTGGTACCCCTGTATATAGCCTCCACATTGACTCTGTACTGGTACCCCTGTATATAGCCTCCACATTGACTCTGTACTGGTACCCCTGTATATAGCCTCCACATTGACTCTGTACTGGTACCCCTGTATATAGCCTCCACATTGACTCTGTACTGGTACCCCTGTATATAGCCTCCACATTGACTCTGTACTGGTACCCCTGTATATAGCCTCCACATTGACTCTGTACTGGTACCCCTGTATATAGCCTCCACATTGACTCTGTACTGGTACCCCTGTATATAGCCTCCACATTGACTCTGTACTGGTACCCCTGTATATAGCCTCCACATTGACTCTGTACTGGTACTCCCTGTATATAGCCTCCACATTGACTCTGTACTGGTACCCCTGTATATAGCCTCCACATTGACTCTGTACTGGTACCCCTGTATATAGCCTCCACATTGACTCTGTACTGGTACCCCTGTATATAGCCTCCACATTGACTCTGTACTGGTACCCCTGTATATAGCCTCCACATTGACTCTGTACTGGTACCCCTGTATATAGCCTCCACATTGACTCTGTACTGGTACCCCTGTATATAGCCTCCACATTGACTCTGTACTGGTACCCCCTGTATATAGCCTCCACATTGACTCTGTACTGGTACCCCTGTATATAGCCTCCACATTGACTCTGTACTGGTACCCCTGTATATAGCCTCCACATTGACTCTGTACTGGTACTCCCTGTATATAGCCTCCACATTGACTCTGTACTGGTACCCCTGTATATAGCCTCCACATTGACTCTGTACTGGTACCCCTGTATATAGCCTCCACATTGACTCTGTACTGGTACCCCTGTATATAGCCTCCACATTGACTCTGTACTGGTACCCCTGTATATAGCCTCCACATTGACTCTGTACTGGTACCCCTGTATATAGCCTCCACATTGACTCTGTACTGGTACCCCTGTATATAGCCTCCACATTGACTCTGTACTGGTACCCCTGTATATAGCCTCCACATTGACTCTGTACTGGTACCCCTGTATATAGCCTCCACATTGACTCTGTACTGGTACCCCTGTATATAGCCTCCACATTGACTCTGTACTGGTACCCCTGTATATAGCCTCCACATTGACTCTGTACTGGTACCCCTGTATATAGCCTCCACATTGACTCTGTACTGGTACTCCCTGTATATAGCCTCCACATTGACTCTGTACTGGTACCCCTGTATATAGCCTCCACATTGACTCTGTACTGGTACCCCTGTATATAGCCTCCACATTGACTCTGTACTGGTACCCCTGTATATAGCCTCCACATTGACTCTGTACTGGTACCCCTGTATATAGCCTCCACATTGACTCTGTACTGGTACCCCCTGTATATAGCCTCCACATTGACTCTGTACTGGTACCCCTGTATATAGCCTCCACATTGACTCTGTACCAGTACCCCCTGTATATAGCCTCCACATTGACTCTGTACCGGTACCCCTGTATATAGCCTCCACATTGACTCTGTACTGGTACCCCTGTATATCTGTACTGGTACCCTGTATATAGCCTCCACATTGACTCTGTACTGGTACCCTGTATATAGCCTCCACATTGACTCTGTACCGGTACTCCTGTATAGCCTCCACATTGACTCTGTACCAGTAAATTTCTGTATATAGCCTCCACATTGACTCTGTACCAGTACCCCCTGTATATAGCCTCCACATTATTCTGTACTGGTACCTCCCTGTATATAGCCCACATTGACTCTGTACTGGTACCCCTGGGTATATAGCCTCCACATTGACACTGTACTGGTACCCCTGTATATAGCCTCCACATTGACTCTGTACTGGTACCCCTGTATATAACCTCCACATTGACTCTGTACTGGTACCCCTGTATATAACCTCCACATTGACTCTGTACCGTTACCCCCTGTATATAGCCTCCACATTGACTCTGTACTGGTACCCCTGTATATAGCCTCCACATTGACTCTGTACTGGTACCCCTGTATATAGCCTCCACATTGACTCTGTACTGGTACCCCTGTATATAGCCTCCACATTGACTCTGTACTGGTACCCCCTGGTATATAGCCTCCACATTGACCTGTACTGGTACCCCTGTATATAGCCTCCACATTGACTCTGTACCAGTACCCCCTGTATATAGCCTCCACATTGACTCTGTACCAGTACCCCTGTATATAGCCTCCACATTGACTCTGTACTGGTACCCTGTATAGCCTCCACATTGACTCTGTACCAGTACCCCCTGTATATAGCCTCCACATTGACTCTGTACTGGTACCCCTGTATATAGCCTCCATATTGACTCTGTACTGGTACCCCCTGTATATAGCCTCCACATTGACTCTGTACTGGTACCCCCTGTATATAGCCTCCACATTGACTCTGTACTGGTACCCCTGTATATAGCCTCACATTGACTCTGTACTGGTACCCCTGTATATAGCCTCCACATTGACTCTGTACTGGTACCCCTGTATATAGCCTCCACATTGACTCTGTACTGGTACCCCTGTATATAGCCTCCACATTGACTCTGTACTGGTACCCCTGTATATAGCCTCCACATTGACTCTGTACTGGTACCCCTGTATATAGCCTCCACATTGACTCTGTACTGGTACCCCTGTATATAGCCTCCACATTGACTCTGTACTGGTACCCCCTGTATATAGCCTCCACATTGACTCTGTACTGGTACCCCTGTATATAGCCTCCACATTGACTCTGTACTGGTACCCCTGTATATAGCCTCCACATTGACTCTGTACTGGTACCCCTGTATATAGCCTCCACATTGACTCTGTACTGGTACCCCTGTATATAGCCTCCACATTGACTCTGTACTGGTACCCCCTGTATATAGCCTCACTATTGCGATTGTTATTTTACTGCTGCTGTTTAATTGTTACTTGTATTTTTTTTTAAATACCTAACACGTTTTTCTTAATGTCTTATAGCATTGTTGGTTAAGGGATAGTAAGTAAGCTTCCCACTCTTAAGGTCGAGCTGTTGTATTCGGCGCATGTGACAAATACCGTTTGGTTTGATTATCGCTAATGGCTACACCGTGATAGACAAACACGCACACAGACAGCGGCTTTCCTGCGTTTACAGAGTTGAAGGAAAATATGAATCGCTGATGCATTTTGTTCGTGTCTTATGGTAATCTCGGGCATATTAACACACGTTCTAATCAGTTCAATACATCTAGTTGTTTTCCTACTAAGTGCAATACATTTCTTAATGTTGTTCAAATGCGTTTTAATGTCTGGATTCCGTGATTCCGTCCGCGTTCTCTGCTTCGTGGATTTTATTAGGCCCTAATACCCTGAAACTGGCAAAGACGAGATGACTCCAATCATTTTCACCACCACACAGACAGCTATAAATAGGACAGAGCCCACGAGTTCCAGAACACTTTCCTCTGCTACGACGAAGGACTCGGTGTGCTGCCGTCACTGGCATGCTGTACTGTAGTGCAGACACAGACACAGACACAGTCTAGGCTAATTGTTTTTATTTAAAATCAACCTTTAGTCAAGCTATGCAGATTCTAGGTTGGTATCAGCGAGTTCAAATTTCAGTTTCATAGGCCACTCCCGTGTGAATCCGGGAGGCTACGAGTAAGCTATTTGAAAGTATAGCCCCATAGGTGCACCTCCCGGGACTGCCGCATTGCTTAAGGTGTCTACAGGTGTGTGATGCCGTTCTCTCTGAAACAGAGAATAAAGCAGGGCTTGCAGAGTGGTGTAGCCCCATCATCCTTGTGTGTGTGCGGTACTGTGCACATGGATACGTGTGTGTGTGTGTGTGTGTGTGTGTGTAGGGTGCATTTCAGGTGGCTAGCTCACCATGACAAGTTCACGCATGCAGCATCAATTCAGACGGTACTTCAGTTCAGTGCAGCCCTGTCCAATAACTCCAGTGAAGTAGTCCAGTATAGACCGCTACAGACCAGTATAGTCCAGTTACAGCCAGAACGCTCCAGTATCAGTCAGTCCGTCCCAGTCCAACCCTTCTCCTCTCTCCTTGGCTGTGAGGTTCTGTTCTGACAGAGTATCATATCTGTGTTTAACAGGAGGCAGGCTGTGCCTTGTCCCGAGGACAGGCATGTATGTCATAAATACTTCAGAGTGCATCGTGATGCATCTTTAATATGGTCCTGATGCACAGCCAGATTGACACAGTGCTCACGTACAAGCTCGGTACACCCCACGGAACTACACAACTACAGGATAGGCGACTGATGTTCACAGGCTACATTACAATATAGATTGGGCCAATAATGAACTAGGCCTACCTGTTGGATTTAGGTGAACACAACAAAACTCTCTCTGTTAATATTAGAGATAAAAGGAGGGGCCTCCACTAGAAGCTGTTAGTATGCCTATTGCTCGAGGGGGAAAAGCGTCTCGCAAAGAGAAAGCAGCAACGTTGACAAACATGCGTGTCTGTGTTAGATAGGCCTACAAGTTCTCTCCCTCCACAACAGTACTGAATGTCCCGTAGGTTTTATGAACACAATTGATTTGATAAGAGACTACCAGGAAGGAGCAGAAAGTAAGTCAAGGGAAAGCAGCTCATGTAACACTAAGCACCAGCTGTCGCCATGACAGCACCATATGATTTCATGAACTATTGAAGAGAGCCCAGAGTTGCAAGGCATGAATCATTAGGCTTCTGGCCGCAAGGCTGAAACCGGGAGTCAACTAACAATGCCATAACTAGGGCCCTTCAGGTTTTCGCTCTCATAAATCACACAAGAAAAACGAGAGTTGGATGTTTTAAGTCCCAAAAATGCTTAAACCACATCAAGAGACCAAGTTTGAGGTCTAGGGGGAAAAAATGTAATACATTTTCGGGTGTAGATACCCTTCAATTCACATGAGCACCAGCAAGAGACTTGTTTGGTTAGCACTTAGCAGTGTTTGTGTAGCACATATGTATCAGTTTGCTAAACAAATTGCCACTGGAATTATGAAAATAATCATGACACCAGGTAGGCATAGGCTACTTTGTGGTTAACATTTCATTTAGAAGGTATTTGGGAAAGCCTTTCCAACTACCGGAAGATGCTTATCATTATTAGCGTCATCGCTAACGGCTAGGTTACACAAAGTGGTAGACAATCGCATTCCTGCGTTGCATCGTCAGAAAGTTCCAGGAAAATACGATTCACTGATGCATTTTGTTAATGTCTTATGATAATCTTGTGCATATTCATTTTCTAATAGCTTCAATACATTTCGTTGATTTCCTACTAATAAATTCAATACATTTTGGAATATTGTTTAATGTCTGGATTCCGTGATCCCGTCCACATTGCAGATTTTATAGGGCTCTACCTAACAGACAGTTTTAGAAATATATATATTTCCCTGATAGGTTAGCCTAGGCCTAATACAGAGGACTGCAGTGCCTGCTGGTTTTCAAGCCTTTCAATCACTTTCAGAGAAACTAGGTGTGTGCTGTGCACTCTGTAATTTATTGATCCATGAAGTGATAAGGAGGAACCATAAAAACAACAGGACAGCAACCCACTAGGCAGACAGGCAGACACTTCATTCTCTTGGTAAAAGGACATGGGTAACAGACTAAACGACTTGAGATGGTTACACGACAGCCTTCAAGCTCTGAAACCTAACGGTCCTAAAAATCTGACCAATCTTGTTTGTTCACACACACACGTAGAATTCCCCGGAGACCTGCAGCAGTACAGACGTAACAGAGGGACTAATCGTGTATAGCCCGATAAATAATTGACTGTCTACGTGGTGCGGTGGTCAGCGGCAGCTCTAGTGTCGAGTTACACACACACATTTCTATACAGCACAGTTAGGCTAGCTGTGGGAAGTGCACCATTCATTCCTTCACGAACAATAAAACCCATGTTTACGATCAATTATCGATACTCCTTACACATAAGCATCAACCTAAAGACCGAGCCACATCATCCAAACAGCAAGGAGGAGGGGACCCATTTTCCCAGAGGGCAACTCTGCAGCTTCCTGGAGTGACAGAGCAATGATCAAAGGACCAGAAAGGGCAAAAGTGTGCAAGCGAGCAACCTTGCAGTGAGTGAACTAGAATTTAATTGATATAGAGAGAGAGACAGAGCGAGAAAGGGATGAAGGATAAAGAGAGAATGAAGGAAGGAAGAAGCTTCGGTCTTAAAACAGGGAACACCAACGAGCCAGGAAAGTAGACTAGCCTAAACATCACAAAGCAAATGGAGTGAGATGTGCTTTATGAGGATCAAAGACCGTTTCTCCCTGGTGAGCCAGCGTCTACAAAAAGACACATCTAAGTAATACCATTTTCATAATGAAAGCAAGGCAACATGTCATCGTACAACCGCCACAGCAGCCGGTATCAAAGCATGATTTCCTGGAAAGAAAATGTAGTGGGATCACAGAAAATGATGTGACATTATAACAGAACATCAAATGACTGTAGGCATCCATGTTGTTTTGAAGAAATGGCTGAGACTGGAATAGAGTATTTCATCTGTCAATCACAATGGAATGCTTCCATTCACCCGCTCTTCAAATCCCTTGGATTGTTTATTTCATATAAATCACACACACATTGCCATAGCATGAAGATTGTGCTCGGACTTCTAATCTGTAGCCTTGTATACAGGGTAAATGAACATGGACATGGTAAATATAAATCTAGTTGGTTTGTCTATATAAAATCGGCAGGACAGAACGGTGGCGTCGGGGATCCAGGACAGGCCACATTGTGAGTGAACTCTAATATTAAGGAAGTCTCGAGGTTCTGCTTGCCTGAGTTAGAATACCTCATGATAAGCTGTAGACCATACTACTTACCAAGAAAGTTATCATTTTTCGTAGCAGTCTATTTACTACCACAAACCGATGCTGGCACTGAGGCCGCACTCAAACAAGCTGTATAAGGTCACATGCGACCAAGAAAACGCTCACCAAGGTGCAGCGCTCCTAGTGGCCAGTGACTTTAACGCAGGAAAATTGAAATCAGTTTTACCTCATTTCTACTCGCATGTCACCTGTGAAACTAGAGGTGAAAAAAACTCTAGACCCAAACACAGAGATGCATACAAAGCTTTCCCTCACCCGCCATTTGGCAAATCTGACCATAACTCTTACTCTTGCTTATATTCAAAAACTCAAAACAGGAAGTACCAGTGACGTGCTCAATACGGAAGTGGTCCGATGAAGCAGATTTTTTTTATTTCACCTTTATTTAACCAGGTAAGCAAGTTGAGAACAAGTTCTCATTTACAATTGCGACCTGGCCAAGATAAAGCAAAGCAGTTCGACACATACAACGACACAGAGTTACACATGGAGTAAAACAAACATACAGTCATACAGTCAGATGCTAAGCTACAGGACTTTTTCGGTAGCACAGACTGGAATATGTTCTGGGATTCATCTGATGGCATTGAGGAGTTTACCACATCAGTCACCGGCAACATTAATAAGTGCATCGTCGACATCGTCCCCACAATGACCGTACGTACATATCCCAACCAGAAGCCATGGATTACAGGCAACATCCGTACTGAACTAAAGGCTAGAGCTTCCGCTTTCAAGGAGCTGGACACTAATCCAGATGCTTATAAGAAATCCAGCTACGCCCTCCGACAAACATGCAAAGCGTCAATACAGGACCAAGAACGCATCCTACACGGGCTCTGGTGCTCTTCAGATGTTGTAAACTTTCACGTATTACAAAGGGAAACACAGCCGCGAGCTGTCCCGTGACACTATTTAACTATCTTTTGACTCATCACATACAATACTGTTACTGTTTATTATCTATCCTCTTGCCCAGTCACTTTATCTCTACCCATATGCACATATCTACCTCAATTACCTTGTACCCCTGCACATCAACTCAGTACTGGTACACTGTGTTTATAGCGAAGTTATATTTACTCAATGTGTAATACTTGTGTTATTTTATCCATTTTTCTTCTCCATGCATTGATGGGAAGGGCCCGTAAGTAAGAATTCCACTGTTAGTCTACACCTGTTTACAAAACATGTGACAAAATTTGATTTTGAAGATTAACCTGCATTGTGTCAGTTGGGAATGGGTGTATTTTGGACATGTATAAAGCTACATTGTTGCCCCATAACTATACAATTTGTCAGTGCCACACAGTCCACTACAAGCAACAATTCGGGTCTGATGAAGTCTCATCATGTAGGCCCTGGGCTAGCTGCCTACCAACCTCAACAAGTTGTCCTTAAATTGAAAAACTCACATGTAAACATTAGTGAAAGAATCATCAAGAGATGAGGCAACAGTTAACGTTACCTTTGTGTGAGTAATGTCAGACCCTATACGCTGCCTCTGTCTACCTAGTGAACTAACTATCAGATGTTAAAACACTTCAGGTGTCAAGACGCACCCCAACAACAGATGAGTGACAAGTCATAAAATAGCTAACGTTTGCTAGAAGTAGCAACTAGAAAAATTATGCCTGGCTGAACAGGACACAAAGTGATAACTCCACAATTGAATGGCAATAAGCGACATCATCATCTAGCTTGGTTGCTAGTTAGCTATAGTTTGTAAATAAATTGCTTGATACAACGTTCTCTTTGTTTAAAGTAAAGACTTGCTGAAGTTAAACGTTTGTTAGCAAGTGCTACAGTTAAGCAATAAGGCACGAGGGCGTGTGGTATATTGGCCATATACCACCAACCCCGAGGTGCCTTATTGCTATCATAAACTGGTTTCCAACTTAATTAGAGCAGTAAAAATACTTGTCGTAATACCCGTGGTTTACGGATATACCATGACTGTCAGCAAATCAGCATTCAGGGCTCGAACCACCCCGTTTATAATGAACGTTAGCTGGGGCGTAAATGATTCATTACGCAGCTTATGTTACAAAACGTTTCGAAGCAAACGAAACCGGGAGGGATCTACCGGCATTTGCTCAATAAAAACTCTCGTTTTAAATGCAAAAGAAACTGTTTAGACTAATGATGGCGTAACTGCTGGCATGCCAAAGGAAACGACTTGACACTGTCATCGCTAGAAAGCTAGCTAAATTCAATTAAACATAACTGACATTAGCAGGCTAACAAATTAGCATAGCCAAATGACATACCGGCGAGTTAGCTATTTCACTTACCTGAAAAGGGTTATTGAATTCAGGGTCCGCGAACGGGTTGTGGTCGAAATCTGACATTCTACTTTGATGACGTCTTCAATTGTTAAAAACTGATTTAGTCTCGTTAAAAAAAATAATGAGCTGTACTTCAAAACAATGGCTGCAGCCAGAACCAGCTAGTCTGGACGCGGCTTGCTTTGAACATCAGCAGCAAAATGGCAGGATCTCGGAAGTGATGTCTGCTTTGCTTACCCCTGTAAAATGTGATCAACATCAATGAGTACCGTTACATGTACATGTACAGAATAATCTAATTATTGTGGATTGTCAGATTAAAATAATAGTTCGTGTACATGCTTTGCAAGAAGACGGATTTCCCTATTAATAATGCAGTTTACACGGATACATCTGAAATCAGACCACTTGATCAAAAGAAACATTCCATGTTATTTTTTGCAAAGCCTATTTGATTCGGAGGTCGGACACCCCTTCAAATGAGTGGATTCTGCTATTTCAGCCACACCCATTGCTGACAGGTGTATAAAATCGAGCACACAGCCATGTAAATTCCATAGACAAACATTGACAGTAGAATGGCCTTAATGAAGAGCTCAGTGACTTTCAACTGGGGCTGTTTTTTCATGGTTCGGGTTAGGCCCCTTAGTTCCAGTGAAGGGACATCTTAACGCTACAGCATACATTCTAGATGATTCCGTGCTTTCAACTTTGTGGCAACAGTTTGAGGAAAGCCCTTTCCAGTTTCAACATGACATGCACAAAACAAGGTCCATACAAAAACAAGTTAATGGTTTGTTCAGATCGGTTTGGAAGAACTTGACTGGCCAGCACAGAGCCCTGACACTTTTTCACGTTCATTTTGTGAATTGCTTACCCTTTAATTGTACTTCTGTATTTTGATCAATTCTTCATTACATACATGGAACAAAAATATAAAAGTGTTAGTTCCATGTTTCATGAGCTGAAATTTTCCCCCATTTTCCATATGCACAAAAAGCTTATTCCTCACAAATTTGTTTACATCCCTATTAATGAACATTTCTCCTTTGCCAAGAAAATCTATCCACCTGACAAATGTGGCATATCAAGAAGCTGATTTAACAGCATGATCATTACACAGGTGCACCTTGTGAAGGGGACAAAAAGCCACTTTAAAATGTGCACTTTTGTCAAACAACACAATGCCACAGACAAAGGGGTGCTGTTTCGCACGCTCAATGCTTTATCTTAGATTGATGCATCTTTCTGTCGTTGTGCGTCTCGGTCAAATAAATTATCAATATTTCAATATTTTATTTGGACAAGGAGGTAGGGTGGGGGGCGCCCATTACAGCGACACCTATTACCGGCAATAAATCCTAGACAATAGTGCAGCTCTAGCGCCCACTACCGGCTGCTTAGGCTAATAAGAGGGAGGCTTGCGCTACCGGTGCTGACACATGCGCAGATCAAATACACAGCTAGAATGCTGATTCATCTGTTTTACATGTCCTAATAATTCTAAAGATTGCTCAGAAAACCAGGTTGTAATCAGCATATGCTTGCTTTGTTTCTGACCTTTTACTCCGATTAAGATAAGCAGAGTAAAGTGGTTTAATGACTATTGCCATGCTCTGCCTACTGCCATAATCAGTTTAATATTGAATTATTAGTGTGCATGTAAACATACTCAATCACTGGTCAGCTAATCAATGAATCATCATCATTGTAGGGTTATTTTGAGGGCTACATGGAGTATTCTTCAGGGAATTATTAAATGCATTCGACAGTGGCAATGAAATATAACAAAATAGTCATCTCTATATGAGCAATGTACTGTATCTGATGACGCAACCCCAATACCAATTTTTTCTAATTTCCTTCATCTGCACTGATCTGGAAACATGGGACAGGAAGTCTAATATGAATTTACCTTCATCTGTTCAGTTCTCTCAGAAGGAGACAAGGAAGCGATTTCCAATTTATCTAGATGCAGCCTGGTCACAAGAGAAGGGTGACCACAGGGTATCTCCAAGAAAGTCCTAGCTAGCCTCAAGCAAGAGGAAACTGAAGGAAAAAAAACTGGGTAAATCAATGAGTATCCAAATGTTACAGCACAGAAGATACCGACCCTACCAGTACGCTTGTTTACTGAGCTGCACTGGGTCGTAGCGCAATCATGGTTACATTAAGACACTGTGGAGCCGGCACCAGATAAGTTCAGAAAAAAATATCCCTTTATCCACACTGCTCCATCCAGAAGATTGAAATACTGCTAGCTAGCAGTAGCCACAGCAGCCATTATGAAATAGCACGTCGCGCACGTCGCAATGAACAATGTTCCAAAATGGTTGAGGTGGCTACTGTTAGCTAGCATGAGGACGAAAAGGGCAGCAGTATTTCAAGCTTCTCGATGTATCAGTGTGGATACAGGTAACATTGAGTAGAGGCATATCCCATTCCTGCACTGAAGTACGTTTTCCGACCCATATCTCAAGCCAGGCTTCACAGTGTCTTAATGTAACCGTGACTGCATTCTGACCACAGTGCAGCTCACTAAAACAGCATAACGGTAGGGTCAGTATCTTCTGTTCTCCTTTTGCTGATGTTGGTGAACATGGCTGGCTGAATGTGCTTCTATTTCACAGTCAAATTAAGTCAGCAGTTTGCAGTCATGCCTAATCAAATACTGGTCCATTGCTGCCATCTACAGTAACAGACATTCTTCAGGAAACAAACAGTTTCATTGATGAAACAGTATTATGCTGAGCTCAGATCCAGATGGCAGCGTTTAGAGATTTATCAGAATAATAATAATAAAGAGTGACTTCTGTCCGATTAAAAAAATGAATTGTTTTAATCATGTCTTAATGGACTCATTAACCTTTACATAAAATATTCTCTTCTCTCAAGTCAAAGAAAATGGCACAATGAAAATATTTCTTGGTGACATATCAACATGAAACATCAACTAAAATCCAAATGAACAGAGCATTTTTCTTACAACAAATGCCACTGGTATCAGCTGGTTATGACTGCAGTTCCACTGAAAAACATCAAAAGACACCAGTTTTCGTGATCTGAAAATGACAAAGAAGCATTCTTCTTCAATTCATCTTCATTGTCAGAGTCAGGATCGGCTTTACCCTTGACAGGTGATATCACTAAAGTGACCTCTCCAGGTAAGATCGTCAGAGGGTATTAGCTGTTATTACCAAGATATGGAAAGACTCTCTCAGTAAAAGTGTGTGTGAACGTGTGGCATTATCAGGGTTAGAGAATGAGTGTTCCTTTGTCCTAGTCCAGCTGCACTCTTAATTGTCCTGGTATAGTCTACAGTGAGGAAAATTTGATCATTTTGGTGGGGGAAAGCTTTGCATGTACCATACAAGTGTGTTAAACCCCAGAACTGGTCTCTAGTCTTTATTTCTCCCTTCCTCAGGGCAGACTCTAATAGAACACCCACCATCCACTCTTCATTTTCCCCAACCACAACATCCTAAGTGTGTAAGCCTGAGTCAAAGCCCTCAGAGCCCAGGACCGAGGGCCATTTATCAAACCTCTCTGGGTTGTCAGGAAGCTGCATGCTGCGCTCCAAGTGTGTTCCAATGGTAAGATCATCAGACAGGACAATTTGTGAGTGTTGGGGTCCAGAATCACAGGATCTGAGTGGAAAGATCAGAGATACTTTAGTCTTAAATCAGTGGTTGATTTTTTGTTGTTGTTGGTGTTCTCGTTGTTTGCACCCTCTTCGGTCTTCTTGTTGACCCGACAATGAACAGGTCAGATTCCTAGTAGTTCCCTACTCTCAGTGATGGAGTTAGCTTGTACATTACATAGTAACATTTGTATGCCCTAAGCCTTAGGCAAAGGCACAGAAACCTGTTGGTTAATGTGTACACCTGGGTACCAAGGCACATACCAGTGATAGTATTTTTCGGAAGAAATAAACTTTAGTGGTAAAAGTATTTACGAGTGATGGGCACCGATATGAAAAAAAAAAAAAAGACATCAGCTGCATTTTTCCGAGTCGATATCAAGATCATATCGGTTTGTAGAAAATTAGGGCTGTCGAGTTAATGCCATTAGTTTGTCGCAATTTTAGAATTTGCACAAATTTGGCCCTATTTTTATTTTATTTTTTCCATTAAAAAAACAGTGCATTGAGTTACAGGCATACTATGTTTTGACTGTAAGGGACGGAACTCAATTATCTACATCTAAATGTTAATGGAATTTTACCATGAACAACACAAATGTCATTGTAACATACAACTATTAATCCTCCCAATGTTTAAGTAGGCCTACTTTCTCTTATCAGTGCTCTTGAAGTTGAACACTTGTGCACAGCACACACACACACACAGCTTTAAGTACTGTTAAAGCTTCAGCCATTCTAAAGGAGTGTGACTATAGGAAAAAAAAGAAATTGCTTTATGGATACAAAAGAACAAGGATCTTTTAAACCTGTCCAACAATGTTATGAAAACTCTGTAGCCATCTGTACTGTTCAGATCATTCTAGTCTTCCACTCTCCCTCCCTCCCACACCCGCTCTCTCACTTACTCTTACATACACACACCCCACTCTTGCAAATGCAGCCTAATGTACCTTTGAAGCATCTCTTTGAGTAGCCCAACCTGGTCTCCGAGCATTTCATATTATTATGCAAGTAAATCCAATATACTCCATTTAGTATGATACGTTACATTTCGTATGGTCTGTATTCACTTGTGGTTATCCATCAACCTTTTATTATATGTTACAAATTACAATTCGCATTAGATATATCATTTACGAATTATATTATGAATATGATGCATTTTCAAAATGTACAATATGTTACGAATTCTAGCTAGGTGGCTAACATTAGCTTGGCTAGGGGTTAGGGTTAAGTTTAGGAGTTAGGTTAAAGGGTTAGGGGAAGGGTTAGCTAACACGCTAAGTGGTAAGTAGTTAAAGTTGCTAATTAGCTAAAATGCTAAAGTTGTCGGTGATGAGATTCGAACTCACAACCTTTGGGTTGCTAGACATTCGCGTTATACATCCACCCCGACAAACCACCCTCCTTTTCGTTGTTGTTGAGTAGCCTATTCCTTTTCAGTTCTTCCTGTGCCATCCAAATTTGTGCGTAGCCTAGTCAGTGGTCAAGTTATCAGGTTGCTAGCTAGCTAGGTAACATGACTAGCTGGACAAACAATGTTTATTGTCAAACCCCAAAATACCGGTTTGCGACTAGTTTAAAACGGCCCGTGACATGCTCATGAATTCACAACAGAAAAAAAAGAAAAAAAACATATCCGGTAATATTGGGCATAACTTTTACATGATTTTGGCAAGAGGCACATAGTCTTCAGTAATGTAAAGGGGTTGTCACTAGTTACCATAGCCACAAAGTTATAAACACCACCTATTTCAAATTTTTGTTTTCATGAAAGCAAATGTTTATCATACATTTTTACGATATATAGGCTATATCGTAAACGTGAATGAAAACAAAATTGTGCTTTTGGTCTTAGTTTAAGGTTAGGGATAAGGTTAGTGGTGTGCATAATGTTAGGTTTAGCCAATTTTGAGTTTTTGGTTACTATAAATGTAACAGATGTGAAACGGCTAGCTTAGTTAGCGGTGCGCGCTAAATAGTGTTTCAATCGGTGACATCACTTGCTCTGAGACCTTGAAATAAAGGGCCGCGGCTTTTGTGGAGCGATGGGTATCGATGCTTTGTGGGTGACTGTTGTTGATGTGTGCAGAGGGTCCCTGGTTCGCGCCCGGGTATGGGCGAGGGGACGGTCTAAAGTTATACTGTTTACACAATAATGTAGAGGCGCAAGCATTGAATGTAGGCAAAGACTATGGATATACTGACAAGATAAATGTCTCTCCACCCTTAACAATGGGAATCGTAGTCCACAAAGCAGAACAGCAGGATGTCTAGCTCCCGGCTATCCTTTCTTTGGATTGGTGGATACATCCCATTTTTTGAATATTTGATCAGAGGTTGTTGACGTCAACCGCCTGTATTCAATGGCGATAAACGCTATGCTACTAGCATCATACCACGAATATGCATAGCCACCTCTAATATAAAGTGTTTTATCTCAAAGTTGCCGTGATGTCACGTGTCATATACAGTGCATTCGGAAAGTATTCAGACACTCGGACAGAGCTCCAGAGTTCCTCTGTGGATAGAAGAATCTTCCAGAAGGACAACCATCTCTGAAGCATTCTACTAATCAGGCCTTTATGGTAGAGTGGCCAGAAGGAAGCCACTCCTCAAATGAAATCACATTTTTAATTGTCACATACACATGCTTAGCAGATGTTATTGCGGGTGTAGCGAAATGCTTGTGATTCTAGCTCCAACAGTGCAGTAATAGCTAACAATTCACAACAATACACACAACCTGAAAGTAAAAGAATGGAATGAACGAATACATAAAAATGATGATGAGCAATGTCGGAGTGGCATAGTGTTCCATTATTAAAGTGCCCAGTGATTTCAAGTCTATGTATATGGGGCAGCAGCCTCTAAGGTGCAGGGTTACGTAACCAGGTGGAAGCTGCCTAGTGATGGCTATTTAACAGATGGCCTTGAGATAGAAGCTGTTTTTCAGTCTCTCGGTCACAGCTTTGATGCACCTGTACTGACCTCGCCTTCTGGATGATAGCGGGGTGAACAGGCAGTGACTCGAGTGATTGCTGTCCTTCTATTTCTGAAACTATCCGCCGCCATTGTCGCAACCCCTATTACCAGCCTGTTCAACCTCTCTTTCATATCGTCTGAGATCCCCAAGGATTGGAAAGCTGCCGCAGTCATCCCCCTCTTCAAAGGGGAGACACCCTGGACCCAAACTGCTATAGACCTATATCCATCCTGCCCTGCCTATCTAAGGTCTTCGAAAGCCAAGTCAACAAACAGGTCACTGACAATCTCGAATCCCACCGTACCTTCTCCGCTGTGCAATCTGGTTTCCGAGCCGGTCACGGGTGCACCTCAGCCACGCTCAAGGTACTAAACGATATCATAACCGCCATCGATAAAAGACAGTACTGTGCAGCCGTCTTCATCGACCTCGCCAAGGCTTTCGACTCTGTCAATCACCATATTCTTATCGGCAGACTCAATAGCCTCGGTTTCTCGGATGACTGCCTTGCCTGGTTCACCAATTACTTTGCAGGCAGAGTTCAGTGTGTCAAATCGGAGGGCATGCTGTCCGGTCCTCTGGCAGTCTCTATGGGGGTGCCACAGGGTTCAATTCTCGGGCCGACTCTTTTCTCTGTATATATCAATGATGTTGCTCTTGCTGAGTGCGATTCCCTGATCCACCTCTACGCAGACGACACCATTCTATATACTTTCGGCCCGTCATTGGACACTGTGCTATCTAACCTCCAAACGAGCTTCAATGCCATACAGCACTCCTTCCGTGGCCTCCAACTGCTCTTAAACGCGAGTAAAACCAAATGCATGCTTTTCAACCGATCGCTGCCTGCACCCGCATGCCCGACTAGCATCACCACCCTGGATGGTTCCGACCTTGAATATGTGGACATCTATAAGTACCTAGGTGTCTGGCTAGACTGCAAACTCTCCTTCCAGACTCACATCAAACATCTCCAATCGAAAATCAAATCAAGAGTCGGCTTTCTATTCCGCAACAAAGCCTCCTTCACTCACGCCGCCAAGCTTACCCTAGTAAAACTGACTATCCTACCGATCCTCGATTTCGGCGATGTCATCTACAAAATGGCTTCCAACACTCTACTCAGCAAACTGGATGCAGTCTATCATAGTGCCATCCGTTTTGTCACCAAAGCACCTTATACCACCCACCACTGCGACTTGTATGCTCTAGTCGGCTGGCCTCGCTACATATTCGTCGCCAGACCCACTGGCTCCAGGTCATCTACAAGTCCATGCTAGGTAAAGCTCCGCCTTATCTCAGTTCACTGGTCACGATGGCAACACCCATCCGTAGCACACGCTCCAGCAGGTGTATCTCACTGATCATCCCTAAAGCCAACACCTCATTTGGCCGCCTTTCGTTCCAGTACTCTGCTGCCTGTGACTGGAACGAACTGCAAAAATCGCTGAAGTTGGAGACTTTTATCTCCCTCACCAACTTCAAACATCAGCTATCCGAGCAGCTAACCGATCGCTGCAGCTGTACATAGTCTATTGGTAAATAGCCCACCCATTTTCACCTACCTCATTCCCATACTGTTTTTATACTGTTTTTTTATTTATTTATTTACTTTTCTGCTCTTTTGCACACCAATATCTCTACCTGAACATGACCATCTGATCATTTATCACCCCAGTGTTAATCTGCAAAATTGTATTATTCGCCTACCTCCTCATGCCTTTTGCACACATTGTATATAGACTGCCTATTTTTTTTTCTACTGTGTTATTGACTTGTTAATTGTTTATTCCATGTGTAACTCTGTGTTGTCTGTTCACACTGCTATGCTTTATCTTGGCCAGGTCGCAGTTGCAAATGAGAACTTGTTCTCAACTAGCCTACCTGGTTAAATAAAGGTGAAATAAAAAAATAAAATAAAAAAATGATCTTAGTGGCCTTCCTGTGACATCGGGTGCTGTAGGTGTCCTGGAGGGCAGGTAGTTTGTCCCCGGTGATGCGTTGGGCAGACCTCACCACCCTCTGGAGAGCCCTGCGGTTGCGGGTAGTGCAGTTGCCGTACCAGGCGGTGATACAGCCCGACAGGATGCTCTCAATTGTGCATCTGTAAAGGTTTGTGAGGGTTTTAGGGGCCAAACCATATTTATTCAGTCACGTGACAGCCCACTTGGACTCACAGACCATGAGAAACAAGATTATCTGGTATGATGAAACCAAGATTGAACTCTTTGGCCTGAGTGCCAAGTGTCACATCTGGAGGAAACCTGGCATCATCCCTATGGTGTATAATGGTGGTGGAAGCATCATACTGTGGGGATGTTTTTCAGCGGAAGGGACTGGGAGACTAGTCAGGATCGAGGGAAAGATAAACGGAGCAAAGCACAGAGAGATCCTTGATGAAAACCTGCTCCAGAGAGCTCAGGATCTCAGACTGGATCGAAGAACACAAACAAGACAACGCAGGAGTGGCTTCAGGACAAGTCTCTGAATGTCCTTGAGTGACCCAGCCAGAGCTCGGACTTGAACCCGATCTAACATCTATGGAGAGACCTAAAAATGGCTGTGCAGTGATGCTCCCCATCCAACATGGCAGAGCTTGAGATGATCTGCATAGAAGAATGGGAGAAACTCCCCAAATACAGGTGTGCCAAGCTTGTAGCATCATACCCAAGAAGACTCAAAGCTGTAATCGCTGCCAAAGGTGCTTCAACAAAGTACTGAGTAAAGGGTCTGAACACTTATTTAAATGTTATCAGTTTTTACTTTTACTGTTTTTGCTTTGAAATTATGGGGTATTGTGTGTAGATTGATGAGGGAAAAAATCTATTTAATCAATTGTAGTATAATGCTGTAACGTAACAAAATGTGGAAAAAGTAAAGTGGTCTGAATATTTTCTGAATGCACTGTATATATACCAGTCAAAAGATTGGACAAACCTACTCGTTCCAGGGATTTTCTTTATTTTGACTATTTTCTACATTGTAGAATAATAGTGAAGACATCAAAACTATGAAATAACACATATGGAATCATGTAGTAAGCAAAAAAGTGTTAAACAAATAAAAAAATATGTTATATATGAGATTATTCAAAGTAGCCACCCTTTGCCTGGATGACAGCTTTGCACACTCTTGGCATTCTCTCAACCAGCTTCATGAGGTAGGCACCTGGAATGCATTTCAATTAACAGTTCTGCCTTGTTAAGATTTAATCTGTGGAATTTCTTTCCTTTTAATGCGTTTGAGCCAATTAGTTGTGTTATGATAAGGTAGGGGTGGCTTACAGAATATAGCCCTATTTGGTAAAATACCAAGTCCATATTATGGCAAGAACAGATCAAATATACAAAGAGAAACAGTCGATCATTACTTTAAGATATGAAGGTCAGTTAAAGCGGAAAATGTCAAGAGCTTTGAGAGTTTCTTCAAGTGCTATGATGAAACTGGCTCTCACAAGGACCGCCACAGGAAAGGAAGACCCAGAGTTACCTCTGCTGCAGAGGATAAGTTCATTAGAGTTAACTGCACTTCAGATTGCAGCCCAAATAAATGCTTCACATTGTTCAAGTAACAGACACATCTTCAAGGGAGAATCAGGCCTTCATGGTCAAATTGCTGCAAAGAAAACACTACCAAAGGACCAATAATAAGAAGAGACTTGCCAAGAAACACGAGGAATGGACATTAGAGCGGTGGAAATGTGTCCTTTGGTCTGATGAGTCCAAATTTTAGATTTTTGGTCCAACTGCCGTGTCTTTGTGAGACGCAGAGTAGGTGAACGGATGATCTCTGGATGATCTCACATATCGCATGTGTGGTTTCCACTGTGAAGCATGGAGGATGAGGTGTGATGGTGCTTTTCTGGTGACACTGTCGGCGCTTTATTTAGAATTCAAGGCACACTTAACCAGCATGACAACCACAGTATTCTGCAGCAATACGCCATCCCATCTGCTTTGCACTTAGTGGGACTATCATTTGTTTTTCAACAGGACAATATGACCCAAAACACACCTCCAGGCTGTGTAATGGCTATTTGACCAAGAAGGAGAGTGATGGAGTGCTGCATCAGATGACCTGGCCTCCACAATCACCCGACCACATCCCAATTGAGCTTGTTTGGGTTGAGTTGGACCGCAGAGTGATGGAAAAGCAGCCAACAAGTGCTCAGCATATGTGGGAACTCCTTCAAGACTGTTGGAAAAGCATTCCTCATGAAGCTGGTTGAGAGAATGTCAAAGCTGTAATCAAAGCAAAGGGTGGCTACATTTTTTTTGTTTAACACTTTTTTGGTGTGATTTTACATGATTCCATATGTGTTATTCTTGATTTTGATGTCTTCACTATTATTCTACAATGTAGAAAATAGTACAAATAAAGAAAAACCCTAGAATGAGTAGGTGTGACCAAACTTTTGACTGGTACTGCACATACACACATCAGTATTCCATCAAATAAACCTCATGAGGCAAATAAGCCATTCAGTTTTTTGTTGACCAAATTCGACACTCATTTGATCTCCATACAAAAACTCCTTACCTGGTGGGCGAAAAAAACGAGAGAAAAAACGCCACCTGTTGGAGGGAAAGAGATTTTCCACCGAAAATCTGGTATGAGGATAGTAGCAAAGCACCTCTCCATTGAATACAGGCGGTTGACCTCAACAACCCTCATCGAGTATTCAAAAAAGGATTACAATAATGAGATGTATCCACCAATCCAAAGAAAGGATAGGCAGGGGCTAGACAGGGACAACGACTCCCATCGTTAGGGCGGAGAGACATGTATCTTGTCAGTACATCCATAATATTTGGCCTCTCTTCCTCTCTGCTGTAGCTGTATTCCGTGTCAAATTCTGCGCCTAAAAGGATCCGTGCAGAAACACGTGCACTTAAAATGTTCTGTGCAGTGAAGAAATGGAGACCCGATTAACGGCATCAAAAACAATTTGTGGCCAAAAAACATGTCACTCTTTAACAGGTTATCAACGTTAACAGCCCTATATAACATTTTCACTTTTCTGTTCACTTCCACAGCTCTGTGAAGTCCACACAACTGCTTGCGGATTGCCCATTGGGCCAGGTCAGGTTAACAGGAATAATAAATCTATCACGATATGCCTTGCTCATATCAATATCATATCTAATTATCAATATTGGTGTCCACCACCAGTATTTACTAAGATTTTTAAAAATGGATACAAACTGTAAGTGACAATCCAATTCCTCTGCATCTTCTCCCAAGCTTTGAACTGCAGATTGCCCAGATGTTTAGCCACGTCAATCAGTGCTCCTGAGACCAGCTGTGTATCTGGATCAGGCAGTGTGCACTGGGCTCTGGAAGAATATTCAGGAGTCAGTGGGGGTTGTGCTGTGGCGGTTCAGAACACATAGAGAAGAGAGAGACCGGATGCAGCTCACTTACCTTTCCATTATAGTCCTGTAGAAGAACAGACTACCAGATTAAATTCCGTTATTTATCTATCACTATTTATCAGTATAAATGCACCAACAAATCATGTTAACTTAGAGCAGACCTGACCTGAAGGAATGAGGTGTCTTAATCTCATAGCTCATCCTCTATAAGCTTCAATTGTGTTTACAAGTGATGACATCTCTTGTCTCAACTGGTCAATCCTATTAACCATTGCTGAAGTCTTTGCAAACTGTTCCTGCCTCAGTGTGTCAAACCTGGCCTTCTCTTCATCTCTAAGAAACTGCGGAAACTCCTTGAATTCATGCTTGATCTCGATCTCTGCGTCTTGGAATTGTCTCTGGAGACAGTGGGAGAACTGTTATTACATTACGTTACTGGAATTCTCACATTTCATCCAGAAAACCAATTCCCTGGTCTGGTTGACGGACTCTGGTCTGATTTTAGCTAGCCATCGGTACAGTAGTGAATGAATCAGTCCTACTACAGAGTCTAGCTGTGAAAAGTTATAATTTAGCCATCTCTATCAAACATTTGGCAACCAAATGCAAACATAATTAAATATTGATCTAATACATTATTGCTGCTTTCTCTTATATTAAACTCAACGTCGTCCTACTGAATGTGAGGCATTGTGGAAGTACAGATGTCTGTAGCTTCTTTGAAATACTTTAGCATCTCCTGTAAGGGTTTTAGTGCTCTCTGGTGTTCACCCTGAAACGAAAGAACACCTTATCTTACAGTAGAATCATCTGTATACAGTATTTAAACACCTCACATAGACAATGTATTGTGTTCAATAAAAACGTGACTCTGTAAAACCATGTCTTTACGTCGTTGTACCTTCTCCTTGAGGCCCTGAACAGCTTCGTCTTTGGGGCAGCGGTCATGACTCTTGTGTTTTCTAGAAGTTTGACACACTAAACAGATGGGCTGCTTATCCTCCAGACAATAGTACTCGAATGTCTCACCATGCAGAGCACTTTAGACTCTCCTCAAGGTATTTTTTTATTTTTTATTTCACCTTTATTTAACCAGGTAGGCTAGTTGAGAACAAGTTCTCATTTGCAACTGCGACCTGGCCAAGATAAAGCATAGCAGTGTGAACAGACAACACAGAGTTACACATGGAGTAGGCCTCACACAAGTTCTATAGAGCCAGGTAACAGGGAGGATTACCCATTGAAAATATCTTTCTGCAAACGGAGCATTCCCGAACCCCCTTCAACTCCCAGCATTGCTGCAGATAGACTTTACAAGTAGCTGTGGCTGCTCCATGGTAGGAGGACGGGATTCTTGAAGACGTCACAGCACACAGGACAGGTGGAATCTTCCTCTGGAAGAGATGATCTGGGACTTGAAGCCATTTCCTCAGCCCCTTCCAAGCTCCTAACGTTAGCTACATGTGGAATAAGATGTGGGTATTTAGACAGACAGCTAACCATCTAGCTCTGAAGTTTACTTCAACTCCAGTTTCTTGCGCCAACTACATTACACAAATACTGGACGCTTTCGTTTAGCCCGCACGCGCGTCACTGAGTACACCCCTAAACTCATTTGATTGGCTTGCGGCCAAAGTTACCACGGCAACGGGGCTACCACAGCTGCAAAGTCAAAATAGGCTATCGTAAAAATGTATGAAAACTAAAATTTGCCTTTTGGTTTTCATTTACGGTTAGGGTTAGGCATAAGGAAGCAGTGGGGTTAAGTTTACAGTTATGGTTAGGGTTATGTTTAAAATACAATTGTAAGAGGTTAATTGAACAAATGGGCGGGGTGTATTACTTTGTGACTGTGGTAACTATGGACGACTGATTTCTCTTCCCCCTGTCATGTGACTTTGACACGAACGTACCCAACTCATACTTCCGGTACTGCGTGGATAAGGGGAAAAAGTTGCACGTTCAGGACAAAGTTTTATTTTGCGCTTCTAATTAGCATCATCAAACTGTTAACGACTGTGATTTTGTTTCCGATAGTTTTACTTTATACAGTAAATAATTCTGTACATTTGTGAAACGTAAAATGTTGAGCATGTCGACGAACAATTTGTCGTACAACGACCAAGGAGGATCGGATTCAGCCGTGGAGGTTGGTCAGGAGACTACCCCGACCTCCTCCAATGCTGGAGCTGGATTTGGCCTGTTCAGCACCAACTTTAAAAAGTAGGTCAATTAGCTAGCAAGGAAACATTTTATTAACCTACTTGTGTGTAAACTGTGTTTGTAACTTAATTTGATATCTAAGATGGATGCTAGTGGTAACTAGTTGGCTAGATAAACAGCTGCATCTCTATGGTAGCTTCACGGTTTAAAACGCGTTTGTTGACAGCAAGCAATGTTGCCCTGTGTTTGGAATACATGTTTATATGAACAAAAAAGCAACACGTTGACAAAGAGACACCACCAGACATTTTCTCTAACATACATATATTTTTACATTCAACAATGTTTTTCCACCGCGTCCTTTTATGTTTGTAGAGTTCAATGTATTCTAAAATGAACATCGACACGGACATAAAGCTAGCTGTGCTATGCACATGGGCGAAGCTCTGTTGTAAGTTAGTCTGGCTTACCCAAGTCAATTGATGTGGTTCTCCAAGGTCCTCGGTACAACGCCGGTTTAAAAAAAAAAAATACCCCAGCTTCTTTCCCCTCATTGTCATAAACTCAAGTGATTAGGATACGTGCCAAACAGTAACATAAATTGAAATATTGTTTAAAATCCTTGTAAACAACCCATTTTGGATAAAGTGAGATGAAAAGGAACCGATTACGTGTAAAATGTGCTCTGTCATCAATCAACATCACGTGACGATACCATCAGTGGGCAGTTCCATCACTAGGTCGGCCAGCCTCATCCTGCAGTCATGCTGCGTCTTTTACTGTAAATCAGGGCCTGTATTCACGTAGGATCTCAGAGAAAGTGTGCTGACCTAGGATCAGGTCCATGTAGCCTTAATCTTCTTCATTATGATCTTGAATACATGCCCAGTAGTTGACTTACTCAGCTGTAGGATCTGGTTTATTGTAAATCAATGTTTCCCAGTCTGTGGCCTTGGAGTTGGGATCAGTTATAATTTAACTATCAGTAGGTTAGTCTTTCCCCAGCTGGCTCCAGACAAGGCCTCAAGTCACTGTCTTCTCTGAAGGCCATTTTCTCCCGCAAAGTCTCCCCAACAGTCAGCCATTATCATATGAAAGTTTATTCAACCTGATTTATCACGGAAGCTTTGAATTATCCACTTACTGTTAGTTTGTCTGTCTTTCTCTACACCTGGGCCTATTTCCCTTGTAGTCCTATAAGTTCTTGCAGTTTTAACCCGTAGAAAGGTCTCACTGAAAAATGTTTGCGATGTGCTCATGTCATCGTTATACAGTGGAATGTCTACTGGTATGTCTGTTCCATGTAGCCTAGTGCTGCTCTTCATAGCAGCGGCCAGAAGAACACTTTCAACCATCTCTGGCACCGTCGAGCAGTGACTTGCGTCAGCCTAATATTTGAACGTGGTTTGGCCCTAAGTCAATCTCTTAAATCCTCTCACATGATCAGATGGTTGGTCTGTTCAGCAGCGAGGCAGGGCCAGTAGGCCAGGTCTGGTAATGGAGACTAGATGAGTCTTGGTTGGGCTGCTGGAGCCTGCCGGGCTTGAGGGGTGTGAATGATTCCACTGTCCACACACAAACTATGACACACAATGCCTCGGCTTTACTATGAGATCTAGTAGGGAGTCTGTCCGATCAGTATCACATCTTAACATAATCTAGGCTTTTGTCAGGCATTCATAAATTCACTCGCTCTATATTCACCATGAGCCTAATTCCCTTTATATTATAGTGTTCAAATGAAGAGTTTTGTTGTTCTGTACTCCCCAAACTCAAGTCTGACTGATTGCATTGTTTGTTGCACTGCATTGTTTATGAAATCAACCCAGTAGTCCCACGTGGCTCGTGTAAGGGTAGGTGGAGTTTTTTAAATTTATTTTTTATCATATTGGGTACCACCGTTCAATCCTATTATTTCTTCAGGAATTTTATTTATTTGATTTATTTCGCCTTTATTTAACCAGGTAGGCAAGTTGAGAACAAGTTCTCATTTACAATTGCGACCTGGCCAAGATAAAGCAAAGCAGGTCGACACATACAACGACCCAGAGTTACACATGGAGTAAAACAAACATACAGTATAAACAAGTCTATATACGATGTGAGCAAATGAGGTGAGATAAGGGAGGTAAAGGCAAAAAAAAGGCCATGGTGGCAAAGTAAATACAATATAGCAAGTAAAACACTGGAATGGTAGATTTGCAGTGGAAGAATGTGCAAAGTAGAAATAAAAATAATGGGGTGCAAAGGAGCAAAATAAATACAGTAGGGAAAGAGGTAGTTGTTTGGGCTAAATTATAGGTGGGCTATGTACAGGTGCAGTAATCTGTGAGTTGCTCTGACAGTTGGTGCTTAAAGCTAGTGAGGGAGATAAGTGTTTCCAGTTTCAGAGATTTTTGTAGTTCGTTCCAGTCATTGGCAGCAGAGAACTGGAAGGAGCGGCGGCCAAAGAAAGAATTGGTTTTGGGGGTGACTAGAGAGATATACCTGCTGGAGCGTGTGCTACAGGTGGGAGATGCTATGGTGACCAGCGAGCTGAGATAAGGGGGGACTTTACCTAGCAGGGTCTTGTAGATGACATGGAGCCAGTGGGTTTGGCGAAGAGTATGAAGCGAGGGCCAGCCAACGAGAGCGTACAGGTCCCAATGGTGGGTAGTATATGGGGCTTTGGTGACAAAACGGATTGCACTGTGATCCAATTTGTTGAGTAGGGTATTGGAGGCTATTTTGTAAATGACATCGCCGAAGTCGAGGAGGATTGGTAGGGTGGTCAGTTTTACAAGGGTACGTTTGTTAGCATGAGTGAAGGATGCTTTGTTGTGAAATAGGAAGCCAATTCTAGATTTAACTTTGGATTGGAGATGTTTGATATGGGTCTGGAAGGAGAGTTTATAGTCTAACCAGACACCTAAGTATTTGTAGTTGTCCACGTATTCTAAGTCAGAGCCGTCCAGAGTAGTGATGTTGGACAGGCGGGCAGGTGCAGGTAGCGATCGGTTGAAGAGCATGCATTTAGTTTTACTTGTATTTAAGAGCAATTGGAGGCCACGGAAGGAGAGTTGTATGGCATTGAAGCTCGTCTGGAGGGTTGTGAACACAGTGATCATGGGGTTGATTTCTGAGAATATGTTGCTCTGTGTAGTTCTCTATCCACGCTGTTTTTGCACCATAACACTAGATGGCAGACTTGAATGGTAAGTCAGAAAGCAGCGAAGCCCTGATGCGAGTTTTTATGTTTTCTTTTTAAATGAAGCTATCGTCAACGTTGCGTTACGTGCATTTTAATGGCTGTAACCTTAACCCTCTCTTGCACTTTCTTGCTCCTAAAGATATCTATAGCTGGCCTTTTTATGCTAGTCAGCTTTCTCCAATGAAATGAAACCACAGTCTGTTTGCTGTTTGGATAATGTCATGTGACACAGTCGGGGTCTAAGTCACGTTCCTGTAGATGATCCAGTATTGGCTGGGCTCTTGTTACCTCACGGTCCACTCTACTGCTCTTGCCCTGACAGAAGCACAGCAACATGTGACTGGCTGGTTGTCCCCAAGTGATCAGCTGCTTCCTAAAGCGCCGTGTTATTTCACTGCGGTTCAGTTTCCCATGTTTTTTATAGGGCCTCCATGTGATGTCAGATTATGTGTTGGGCCTATATCAACTGAGCCATGTCTCACAACATTATCATCCTGGTTATAAACACTAGAGGACATGGCAGACGGTAGTAGGCTAAATACAGTCAGCTGATTGGAGCTGTTTACAGTGCTTTATCCTACTGGTCGTTATGTGAATGAATGACTTCCCGGGCTGGTTGGTTGTAGACTTGCTTGCCAGTCTTGAAAACCTGGAAAAAGAGACTAGGCTGGTTTTAAACATGAAGAGAGACATGTAGAGTTGTCTGGGTGTCGTTGTAACTCTGTGTGGTTCTTCTGTTGGCCCTTGAAGGGCACTGGGCAGACGTGAAGCATTGTGCTGTGGACAGAGGTCTACAAAATGGCTTCCAACAGTCTACTCAACAAACTGGATGCAGTCTATCATAGTGCCATTCGTTTTGTCACCAAAGCACCTTATACCACCCACCACTGCGACTTGTATGCTCTAGTCGGCTGGCCCTCGCTACATATTCGTCGCCAGACCCACTGGCTCCAGGTCATCTACAAGTCCATGCTAGGTAAAGCTCCGCCTTATCTCAGTTCACTGGTCACAATGGCAACACCCATCCGTAGCACACGCTCCAGCAGGTGTATCTCACTGATCATCCCTAAAGCCAACACCTCATTTGGCCGCCTTTCGTTCCAGTACTCTGCTGCCTGTGACTGGAACGAACTGCAAAAATCGCTGAAGTTGGAGACTTTTATCTCCCTCACCAACTTCAAACATCAGCTATCCGAGCAGCTAACCGATCGCTGCAGCTGTACATAGTCTATTGGTAAATAGCCCACCCATTTTCACCTACCTCATTCCCATACTGTTTTTATACTGTTTTTTTTATTTTTTTATTTACTTTTCTGCTCTTTTGCACACCAATATCTCTACCTGTACATGACCATCTGATCATTTATCACCCCAGTGTTAATCTGCAAAATTGTATTATTCGCCTACCTCATGCCTTTTGCACACATTGTATATAGACTGCCCATTTTTTTTTCTACTGTGTTATTGACTTGTTAATTGTTTACTCCATGTGTAACTCTGTGTTGTCTGTTCACACTGCTATGCTTTATCTTGGCCAGGTCGCAGTTGCAAATGAGAACTTGTTCTCAACTAGCCTACCTGGTTAAATAAAGGTGAAATAAAAATAAAATAAAAAGAGGTGGTGAAAGCTGCTCACTGTTTACCCCGAGGCCGATAAGGCCCTCCCGTTTCCCCTGGAGGAAGTGGCCACAGGCAGAGAGAACCAAACTACCACCCAGCTACACACAGACGCAGAGAACTACAGTACGGTCAGAGGAGAGAAGGAGAAAGTAGCCCCTGTCCAAGAGCTACAGATCCATCAGGCAGGAAACCTCAACCCGGCTCTGGATTGCATTTACAAGCAATGACGAGTCAAAGCCTACTAGTAGCCATTTTAAAAGAGGGCCACTTCATCTTGCCACTCCTGTTATCATCTTAGCGCTAAGGATGTGGTGGGCTCTTAATTGCTTTAAAGCCTGATACTTGAGATTTAAGGAGAAGGTGCTGTCAGTCACAGCTTCAATTTACAGAGAGGGAGAGAGCATACCATAGAGAGCATGTGTAGTGTCTGTCTGCGTGTGTAGCAGAACCACTAATGCTAGATCATTAGCCGGCAGAATGGGTATCCTGTGACCACTACAGTTGGTCGCTGCCTGTGAAGGGCAAAAGCGGGTTGGAGGGAAGTAGCCACAGGGAACGTTACAACCAGCTGACAGTCAGGAAATGTGGACTCGCGGGTATAACTGGATGGCCAGGGCGAGGGCCGGAGTTTTAGCCAGCGGCGAGGGCATCCTGTGACTCCGCTTATCAGCTGAGAGAGGAGCGAGGAAGACGGACAGAGAGAGGAGCGAGGAAGACGGACAGAGAGAAGAGCGAGGAAGACGGACGGAGAGAGGAGCGAGGAAGACGGACGGAGAGAGGAGCGAGGAAGACGGACGGAGAGAGGAGCGAGGAAGACGGACGGAGAGAGGAGCGAGGAAGACGGACGGAGAGAGGAGCGAGGAAGACGGACGGAGAGAGGAGCGAGGAAGACGGACGGAGAGAGGAGCGAGGAAGACGGACGGAGAGAGGAGCGAGGAAGACGGACGGAGAGAGGAGCGAGGAAGACGGACGGAGAGAGGAGCGAGGAAGACGGACGGAGAGAGGAGCGAGGAAGACGGACGGAGAGAGGAGCGAGGAAGACGGACGGAGAGAGGAGCGAGGAAGACGGACGGAGAGAGGAGCGAGGAAGACGGACGGAGAGAGGGCGAGGAAGACGGACGGAGAGAGGGGCGAGGAAGACGGACAGAGCGAGGAAGACTGACAGAGCGAGGAAGACGGACAGAGAGAGGAAGACTGACAGAGAGAGGAAGACGGACAGAGAGGGGAGCGAGGAAGACGGACAGAGAGGGGAGTGAGGAAGACTGGCCTGTAGATGCTGTGGCAGTTATGAACTGTCTGTGAAGGGCAAAAGCGGGTTGGAGGGAAGTAGCCACCGCGGACGTTACAGCCAGCTGACAGTCGGGGAAACGTTTGCGTGTGGAATCGCGGGGACTGTGAGGACAGCTCTGGTGTCTGCTGAGAATGTCCAGCTCACCTTAAAGACCGAACTTCGCCAGGAGGAGCAGCACCCTCACGCACGCCAATGGAGGCCGCGATGAGACACCCACCAAACGGTACTCTACAGAAGTATCTGATCACATGCTTTGTGTGTGTCTTTTCAAGTTTACGAACTTGCCTAGTTTCCTCATCTCTCTAGCTGATTATTGATTGTGACATTATCGTGAGTGACTTTCTTTTCTCTGCGCCTGGCAACAACTCCCAATATGGTTAATTTGTGTTTTTCATTCGCTCTCTACCCATTCTTCTCATGTTGTTCAATGTGAAACATCTGCCTGGTGTGTTGTTGAACCCAACACTCCATTCTGATGCAAAAAACATTTTTTCTCTCTCTCTGACCGTACCTCTCTCATTGAGTGGCCAGAACCCTTTCTCCGTCTCTCTCTCTCTGACCGTACCTCTCTCATTGAGTGGCCAGAACCCTTTCTCCGTCTCTCTCTCTCTGACCGTACCTCTCTCATTGAGTGGCCAGAACCCTTTCTCCGTCTCTCTCTCTGACCGTACCTCTCTCATTGAGTGGCCAGAACCCTTTCTCCGTCTCTCTCTCTGACCGTACCTCTCTCATTGAGTGGCCAGAACCCTTTCTCAGTCTCTCTCTCTCTGACCGTACCTCTCTCATTGAGTGGCCAGAACCCTTTCTCCGTCTCTCTCTCTCTGACCGTACCTCTCTCATTGAGTGGCCAGAACCCTTTCTCAGTCTCTCTCTCTCTGACCGTACCTCTCTCATTGAGTGGCCAGAACCCTTTCTCCGTCTCTCTCTCTGACCGTACCTCTCTCATTGAGTGGCCAGAACCCTTTCTCCGTCTCTCTCTCTCTCTGACCGTACCTCTCTCATTAAGTGGCCAGAACCCTTTCTCCGTCTCTCTCTCTCTGACCGTACCTCTCTCATTGAGTGGCCAGAACCCTTTCTCCGTCTCTCTCTCTGACCGTACCTCTCTCATTGAGTGGCCAGAACCCTTTCTCCGTCTCTCTCTCTCTCTGACCGTACCTCTCTCATTGAGTGGCCAGAACCCTTTCTCCGTCTCTCTCTCTCTGACCGTACCTCTCTCATTGAGTGGCCAGAACCCTTTCTCCGTCTCTCTCTCTCTCTGACCGTACCTCTCTCATTGAGTGGCCAGAACCCTTTCTCCGTCTCTCTCTCTCTGACCGTACCTCTCTCATTGAGTGGCCAGAACCCTTTCTCCGTCTCTCTCTCTCTGACCGTACCTCTCTCATTGAGTGACCAGAACCATTTCTCCGTCTCTCTCTCTCTCTGACCATACCTCTCTCATTGAGTGGCCAGAACCCTTTCTCTGTCTCTCTCTCTCTCTCTCTCTCTCTCTCTACAATCAATGACCTGCTGTGTGGCTTCACATTCTTCTGTGGAAGGGTAAGGGCCGTGTAGGCCTGGCTGGGTTAACATCATGTGAGATTCTGCTTGTTCTCCAGGTTGAAGGTGTTTCCATAGCAATGCTGTGATATTTTGAATGCGTCCGCTTGTGTGTGGCGGTACAGTAAAGGGATGAATTGTTGAAGCGGTTGTTGATAGTTTGAGCATCGTAGACCGTGTGGAAGAGTATCCTAAGAAAATAGGTCATTTGAGACCCTGTATTTTTTTCCCTTGCAGTCGTTTGACGTTGATGAAACTAGACTGGTTCTCCTACCGGTATGTGTAAGCTACTCTCTCTTGAAAATGGCTGTTCTATTGCGGAGAGGTTCTAGCAGGAGCCAAGTTTAATGCAGGACATAATGCTCTCCATAGATCAGTATTAGTCTGAGTCTTGGCAGACCTTTGGCCTGTCTCCCACCAAGGACACAGCTGGAGATCGATCAAGTCAGGCTGCATATCTTCTTTTTTGTGCGATAGGATTGTAATTTAATCAAATGACTCAAATCTCTGTTATAAGTGTACCACAGTTTTCCAGTCCCAATTCGATGACGTTCTTCAATTCATTTAGCCTCATGAATTTCCTCCCGGTGGAAGTGTAGAGTTCTTGGCTACCCCGGTGGAAGTGTAAGAGCTCTTGGCTACCCCGGTGGAAGTGTAGAGCTCTTGGCTACCCCGGTGGAAGTGTAGAGTTCTTGGCTACCCCGGTGGAAGTGTAAGAGCTCTTGGCTACCCCGGTGGAAGTGTAGAGCTCTTGGCTACCCCGGTGGAAGTGTAGAGCTCTTGGCTACCCCGGTGGAAGTGTAGAGCTCTTGGCTACCCCGGTGGAAGTGTAGAGTTCTTGGCTACCCCGGTGGAAGTGTAAGAGCTCTTGGCTACCCCGGTGGAAGTTCTCAGGTGTAAAGAAGGCCGTCCGCTATACAGAATGAAAAAGCAGTGTGGTGATATTAAATAGCCTGCAGCACATGTTCTGATCTCGTTCTCCTCTCCACCAGGAATGATGACCTTAAAGAGATGCTGGAGAGCAATAAGGACTCACTCAAACTGGACGCCATGAAGAGGATCATTGCGGTGAGCACCACCTGCACACACACACATTCCAGGCCTGAGGAGTGCAGTGCATTCTCAGTTCAGAGTGTACTTTGGTGTTCCCGTCTCAATGAAATTAGGCCAATTTGTAAATTCCTCATTTTGAAGAATTGGTGAACAATTGTGTAATTTACAGTGCGGTTCATTGCTGTGGTATATTGTATGTGCAGTGTTAACAACACATTGAATACTGTTGAACATGCGGGGGATGTTGTGTCCACAGCTGATCGCCAAGGGGAAGAATGCCTCCGAGCTGTTCCCAGCTGTGGTGAAGAACGTGGCCAGTAAGAACATAGAGGTATGAGTTCCATTCTGTTTGCATAACGTTTAGTAGATTCTATCGAAGACGAGACGGATGAGGTCCCTCCCACTGCCAGGAGGAGACCACCGAACCACTGCCTGGTAATATTGATCAGCAGAATAAACAGGCTGTATGAGGGGCAGCCTGTGAGGTGTGTGTGTGTGTGTGGCATGTGTGTGTGTGTGGCAGGGCAGCCCATGGTAGGGAACTGGAACATGTGGGTGGGGGTAATTGGCAGAGGAGAGCCTGTGGCCACGTCTCCTCTCTCTCTCTCCCTTCACACACACCAGATGCTAGGGTAGTGCTAGGTCCCTCGCTGTGGCTCTCTCTCTCATGCTCTCTCTGTCCTCACCTCTCTGCGGGCAGCTCAGTCACTCTGTCTCTCTTGTCGTCCCTCCCCCCCTCTCTGCTGCTGTGCTGTGTGTTATTGATTGTCTCTAATCAGAAAGCAGCACTGGAGGACACAGAGTATTGACGGACTCGTGTGATTTAATATCAGGATGCTTTGTTTACTTACAACCAGCGCTAGCAACAACAACCTGAGACTTGAAAGCCCTGAGGTGTGTGTGAGCGGGATGGAGGGCTATATGGAGAATGGTTATTGGTGTTTGATAACTGATCAAATAATGGAAATGAAATCATTAGCATATTTGATTACTATTCCTCATTTTGAGCATCTATTTTCTGCAACGTTTTTGATAAGTGATTCCCCTCAGACAAGGCCAGATGGGTTATGTCCCCTCTTAGACTCAGTAATGATGTTAATTCACCCACTAATCACAGCAATGATGATTGAAAACCACAGCTGTACGCCGAATAACACTGAAGTGAACCAGGGCCAACCTTTAAAAGGGATACTTAGAGATGTTGCCGGGTCCTTTATCTACATCCACCAGAATCCGATCCACTTGTGGATGCCATTTGTATGCGTCTGTGACTGTCCAGTACGAAGGAAGTACGAGGTCGTTTCGTGAGCCGACGCTAACTGCCGTCAGCGCAATGGCCGGAAGTGTATGGCGCATCTGGCAAGACGCCCATAGGACTTCCAGTCGTTGCGCTAACGCTAGTTAGCAGTTGCGCTAGTTAGCAACTTCCTTCATACTGGAGTCTAGACTTGGAGACATTAAAATGGTATCCACAAGTTGATCTGCCTCTGGAAGTAGACGAAGGAGCTGGCAGGAGGAGTGTGGGGACTGCACTCATTCCTACTCATTGCCAAAATCACAAAGTATCCTTTTTAACTCAGTCGGACACTGGACAAATATTAGCTCAGTCTCCGCTACGTGTGAGGAGCGAGGAGGGGGACGAAGGCAAACAGAAACATCCTGAAGTCAAATAAAACATTTTAGCTCATTCTCTGCTCTCCCCGAAACGACATGCCATCCAGACTAATAATATCCAACAGGAACACTTTCAACCTCTGCTTCCCCCCCCCCCTCTAAAACAACCAGCCCAAGAAATACATCCGAGGTCGAGCCAAAGCCTCATTCTCTCCACTGTGTCAAAGAATAGTGTTACCGAAACCATTTGGAATGTGTACTGAGCTCAACCCAAAAGTGAATCTATAGACTTTGGATTTCTTCACTAAATTCAACGTATGTGTGTGTGTGTGTGTGTTCCAGCTGAAGAAGTTGGTGTATGTGTACCTGGTGAGGTATGCAGAGGAGCAGCAGGACCTGGCTCTACTGTCCATCAGCACCTTTCAGAGGGCCCTCAAGGTAACACATGTGGTGTGTGTGTGCACAGCAGGCTTTGATGCAGACTGTTTTTCTTTTGTGTTTTACCATTTTGAATTCCCACACACTCATACAGGTCTTGAAATAAAGTGTCATGTTTGGTATGTACGTGTATAACGGTGTGTGTGTGTGTGTGTGTGTGTGTGTAGGGCTATTGAGCCATTTAAAGAGAGGCTGTCTGTCTCTCTGTAAGTTCTGTGGACAACAGAGTTGTGTTTTTAGACAGCCCACCCCGTCACCCTGATGTGTCTCAGGACCCAGAGCTGGAAAACCCATTTCAGCCCCTGCTAGCTCTACACCATGCTTCACTTCCTCCCTGTGTGTGTGTGTGTGTGGTACTGTATCATGTCTTCAGTATCTCTTAACCCAAACCACATGAGATTTCTGTCTCTGTCTCTTTTTTTCTTTTACTCTCCTCATTCTGTCTCATTGTGTACATCTTTGCAGAAGTGTGTGTGTGTGCACTCGTGAATGTGTGTTAAGATAATCCTTATCCCCCCCCCCCCATCTGTCCTCTACCAGGACCCTAACCAGCTGATCAGAGCCAGTGCTCTGAGGGTTCTGTCCAGTATCAGAGTCCCCATCATCGTTCCCATCATGATGCTGGCCATCAAGGAGGCTGCCTCCGACATGTCCCCTTACGTCAGGAAAACATCTGCCCACGCCATCCAGAAACTCTACAGGTTGTGTGTGCGTGTGTATGTGTGTGTGTGTGTGTGTGTAAAGCAATGGAACTGGGAGTTGACTCAAACCTTTCCTTCTCCTTAGCCTGGATCCAGATCAGAAGGAACACCTGATAGAAGTCATTGATAAATTGCTGAAGGACAAAAGCACTGTGAGTAAAACCAGCTCCAGCTAATCCATATAAGTTTTGGGACGGTCACATGTTTTCATTGAAAACATAAATGACTAAAAACCAGACTCTAACGTGTGTAGAAAGATAAGGGAGCTATGACATTTATATATATTTTTTTACAAGATTATCTTTGAGACTAAAGATCACCGTAATAAAAAGTAGACTGTCAGGGAGAATCTAAAATTCCCCAAATTTCATTACATGGGGGGCCCTCATTATTTGAGTCACTCAGATGGTGTAAGAACATGACATAAGCCATGGCAGAATATGTAGAATTGCAGGAAATGAGGTTTAAAACAGCAACATTTTGTCTCTGGTGCCAAGAGGGCCCCCTCCCCGACTTTACCACCAGTGTTTCCCCACAGATGTTTTTCCCAGCAGTGGAGACCGCGTGATATGAACAAAGCAGTAATAAGGATGGATTAAATTGTATTCAATCTGAATCAGTTTTCATCTATTTCATTCATTTGATATCAGACAGGTTCAGCAGTCAGTCCTTACTCAATGCATTCATTCAAACCAAATCCATGACGTCACTGGTCTACTAGGTGCAGTACTCCCAACAAGCCACCAGAGGGTAGTCCAGTCCAACAGAACAGTTCCCCCCCCCCCATCGCCCCTCTCACTCTCTCCTCTCTCTCTCAGCTCATTCACCAATGCCATGCTTTGTTAGCGCCCACTTAAATCCACACATCTTCAGATGCTCCTAGTTAACTGTCGATTTAGAAAGGCATTCTCTCACTGATGCTGGTGTCACCTTAATTTGCTTTCTAAGGCCAAGTTATTTTTTCTCCTAGATTAGCCTGATGGCATTCTCCAACTCCAGTGTTTGAAACACAAATACAGCGTCTCCTTCCATTATTAGGCTAATAGATGGTGCATATTCTCCAGAAGGTCACTATAAATGCATACGCTCCCATAAAGGCTAGTTAAAATAATGTAAATTGTGCACGTGCTGAAGTTAGCATATAGAATGCCCTGTGCATGTTAGTAAATACAAGCCATACACGGTCTCTCTATCGCAATTAGTTATTCATTGCATGCATCTCTCATTATATAAAATAACCCGTAGCACTAAGGGGGGGGGGGGGGGGCAGGACCAGATGCATAGCATATTTAGCTTCAGTCACTAACGAAGATGGATGATTTCTCCCCATTGAAACACTCTCTCAATGAGGCTGGCTGGCTGGGGGACACCGACAAAGGGCACAGTCACACAAGTCCGTGCACTGTGTTTTGGACTGGAAGAAAAAGATTAATAAGACCGGAATGCTAATGTCTTTTTTTTTTTTTTTGAAGTATTTTTATATATATATATATATTTTTGTGTGTTATGATTTGTTATTAGAATTTCAGAGAGCTTCTATACCAATTTATTTACTGCCAGTTTTAGCTCTTTGCTTTCTGTCGGTGATCTATCGTGTTGTGTTTGTCCTGCTATTCAAAGGACATCTGCATTTATATGGATAAAATTCACTTTATCTTGACCAGAGCATCATAAGAACCATCTTTGAATGTATTTTACAAATGCCTCGAATTACCTGTTTTATCACCGTTCATCCCACAGTAGTATTTCAAATCAAACTTTATTTGAAGTGCATTTACACAAGATGTCATACAATATACACTTGGCAGACTAGGCTTTTTATTTATTTGGCCTGGAGGAAAAATAAAGCTTTAAGCTTATATTCCCCCTTCACTTTGAGATAGGAAGTTGCTATCATTCTGGAGAGTGAGAATCACAGGCTGACCATGTAGATATGGACTGTGCCCCCATGAGTGTCTAGGGCAGTATATAAAGCTGAGGTGTCCCAAACATGCAGCCCAGGGGCCAAGTGTGGCCTACCACCATCCGTGTCCCCTACCTGTGCCCCAAAACTAGCCTCCACGCTTATTAGAAATGATTGTACTTTGTAAAAAATAAGAATTATCACCCAGGTGGTGAAGTCAGTTATGTTGGGTATGTTACAATGTAAGTATATTTGGGGAGAGATAAAAAATATATTTGGCTGTCTCTGTTGTTGCCTTCGTGACATTGGCCTGAACGGTGATGGCCCCTTTACGCCAAATTAGTGTGACACCCCTGGTTAAAGACAGGATGGTGGTAAGAGAAGGGGAGGGGGAACACAACACAGGAGGTTGTGCAGCTGTTTTACTGTGATGGATCTATTATCCAGCCATTACAAGATAAATGATCGATCCCTCCCATCCCGCCGCCCTGCCTCTCCCTGCACCTCCTGCAAAATTGAAATGAGAACAGGGAGGAGTGTGTGTGTGTGGTATGATTAGAGGCTAGGTGGGATGCCCATTCATTTAAGAGAAAGAGGAGGGAGGAGATGGAAAAGGGGGAGAGGATAGAGCGAAGGCAGGGAGGGTAGGCCGACCGACCCTGCGCCGTGCCATCAATCAAGGCGGCGCGCCGTCTCTGGCGTGATGACCCAGCACTCGCCGCCTCCCTGGCGCCCTAATTAGAATTCATGACAAAATAGATGCAAGGAAATGGTTTGGGCCCTTCATAATTTTATACGAAATGTATTGTTATTAGAGGAACCATTTGCTTAGTGTGATTTTTCCATTACTGGCTTGTCACGTAGTGGAGATAATAGGGTGGAAGTGGATGGGGGAGGGTGGGGGAGGGAGGGTTGTGGACTCCATAGATTGGGGTGTCAGTTTTGTTGATGGCGCGTGTAGTTTACCTGCGTCTAATGGGGGAAGTTGAGAGGAAGATGGGGGAGGGAGGGATAATGCACAAAGAGGCGGAGGCAGGCCCAGAGACACTGTAATAGGCTGAGAGAGAGAGACAGATGTCGAAGGCAACAACACAAGGCTGAGATACTAGGAACCTCTGTGTATCCATTGATGCACACAGGCACAGTTCCTGTTCATTCCGGTCAGTACTTTACTCCAATATAAGGGCTATGCACTAGATGAGGTTTGCGGAGTTGGAACTTTACATCAAGCATCTGTTAGTTCTGAGACCAACCGCGCTGTGCATGACAATTAAAAGCCACACATACATTTCCCAACTAGGCCCCTTTCCAATTATAAACCACAAGCACATCCGTTAAACTCTGCTTATATGAGGTTTCTTAATTGCTTGCTAAACCAAGTGTTTAAACAATGCCTCGGTTTTGATTTGTTTCGCCCATGTTTTGTTTTTTTTAACGAACAGCTTGTTTTTTTTAATGTATTTTTTTAATGTAATTTTGGTTGCAAAGTTAGGCTAATTCCAAACACGTATTTTACCTCACACCTTTTTCTATGGTTTTTACCAGTCATTTAGAAGCCTACTCCCTAAAGCTGTCCAGATTGTTGAATGATTAGCGCTTCGGGTTCCCAGCTCCCCAGTTGTCAGAGGGCCTCAAACGCATACGCGCACACACCTACGCAATCAATGCAGCTGCACGGCATGGATGATGGGTAAATGTACAGGGTTTCCACAGGGGCCACCAGGGGCCAGTCTGTTCTAATGGGAGAGACCGGATTCCGCTACCCCTCTCCTCGCCGACTCCTTCCTTGTCCCCCCTCGCCTCTCTGCGTTAATGCTGTTTGCATATTAATACACAGCCATGTCAATCAGTCAGTCTGCCAGCCAGCAGCGCTACAGGAATAGAACACGGACCAGACAAATGGATTTTTCTCCCAATAAAATGTACTTGATTGCCTCCCTTTCCTCCCTCTCTCCCCTCCATTCTCCCATTTCCCCCTTTCTCTTGTCTCATGAATAGAACATTCAATTAGTTATGAGCTGAAGGAAAAATTAAAAGTCTGTGGTGAAATGTTTTGGGTGTGTGTGGGCGATTTAGAAGGATGCCTTTTGCCATGGTGATCCAAAATTAGATTTGTTCAGTAAAGACTTTAAATGTGGTAATTTTCCACCCAGTTACTCCTCTCCTGTTTGGTGCCTTGCTCTTAGATTATAGCTAACTGTTCATAAACAAAATTCTTGCTCTTAGATCATGAAGTACACTGTCTTTCTAACCAAGACGTAACCAGGCCTTTTGGTAGGCCGTCATTGTAAAATAAGAATACACAGACAATGGTCTCAGGCTAAAGCAGGGCTGCCCAAGTTGGATCCTGAGAGTTACTGGGTGTGCAGGCTTTTACTCTAGCCCTGCAGTAACCCAACGTTTCCCCCTATAGCTGGTAGCGGGCAGCGTGGTGATGGCCTTTGAGGAAGTGTGTCCCGACCGTATTGACCTGATCCATAAGAACTACCGTAAACTCTGCAACCTGCTGGTGGACGTGGAGGAGTGGGGTCAGGTGGTCATCATCACCATGTTGACCCGCTACGCCAGGACGCAGTTCACCAGCCCCTGGAAAGAGGTGAGAGATGGGAGGAAGAAAGATGGCGGGGGGGGGTCAGGTTGACACAGCGCACCAGCCTGTGGAAAGAGGTGCGAGATGGGGAGCGAGGGTGGCGAATAAGTGGTTTGTGTCAGAACGGCGTCGTGTGGCGTGAGCGCTAATGAACTTTTTTTTTTTTTCATTTAGATTTGAGATGATTGAGATGTAGTGCTTCTCTTGAACGTCTCATCAGCGAACAAGGAAAGGGCTCAGTTAGGGACTAAACGCCGGATATCTATCAGACATCAACACTGAAGTAATAATGTCATTATTGCTTCAGTGTGACGAGTGAAATATAGCCTATAGTAAATTCATCAAAAAAGACATTTGTCAGTGTGTTTTAAAAAAGGAGACATTTGTCAGTGTGTTTTATTGTTTACTATTAAGTTATTTCAATAATGAACAAAGCAACCCTACGCAAGATGTGCTGTCAGTATCCATCTGTTTTGTCGTTACTTGACGAAGGTCAGAGGAGCAAAACGTTAGCGCGGTTAAAAAAGTGATAGTTAGCGAGCGCACTTCTCCAACACACCTGCAAGCAACTTCTAGGTGTGCGTATGCATCTGGTTTGGGTTGGCCAGCTGGCGTTGGCATGTATGCGGTGAATAACAGAATGAAAGACGCGCGTGTGTGTGTGTGTTTCAGGACGGTCTGTTTGATGAGAACAGTGAGACGGCGTTCTATGAGTCTGATGAGAAAAAGACGAAAAATGGGGACGAAAAGAAGTCCTACGTGATGGACCCTGACCACAGACTGCTTCTGAGGAACACCAAGCCTCTACTACAGAGTAGAAACACTGCCGTGAGTCTCACCACACACACACACTGCTCTGAAGCACACTGGTCCGAGACTCTCTCACAAACCGATGCATAAACACACACGCATCCAGTGTTGACCGCTGTTGAACCTGCTGGCTGTGAGAGATACAGGCAGCCTTGATGAAGGCGTCTGAGCATGGGGTTCTGTTGTCACTCCTTCCACACAGCTGTCTCCGGAACCGAGGCTGCGCCACCACTGATGCTGCACACACACACACACACACACTGAGCAGGTCTCCATCACCCAGGAGACTTAAGGTCTGTGCGGCAGTGTAGCAACGGGAGGAAAAATGGTCCCAAATGAGCATGTTGATTTTAAAATGTGACATGTTTTGTCCTTTTAACAGAGAGAACGCGATGCGGCCCTCCGCCGTACCGTCACGTCTTCCAAATGTGACTCCTCAGTCCTTACTCTGGCTGTCTGTCACCTTCCAAATGTGACTCTTCAGTCCTTACTCTGGCTGTCTGTCACCTTCCAAATGTGACTCTTCAGTCCTTACTCTGGCTGTCTGTCACCTTCCAAATGTGACTCCTCAGTCCTTACTCTGGCTGTCTGTCACCTTCCAAATGTGACTCCTCAGTCCTTACTCTGGCTGTCTGTCACCTTCCAAATGTGACTCCTCAGTCCTTACTCTGGCTGTCTGTTACCTTCCAAATGTGACTCCTCAGTCCTTGCTGTCTGTCACCTTCCAAATGTGACTCCTCAGTCCTTACTCTGGCTGTCTGTCACCTTCCAAATGTGACTCCTCAGTCCTTACTCTGGCTGTCTGTTACCTTCCAAATGTGACTCCTCAGTCCTTACTCTGGCTGTCTGTTACCTTCCAAATGTGACTCCTCAGTCCTTACTCTGGCTGTCTGTTACCTTCCAAATGTGACTCCCTCAGTCCTTACTCTGGCTGTCTGTCACCTTCCAAATGTGACTCCTCAGTCCTTACTCTGGCTGTCTGTTACCTTCCAAATGTGACTCCTCAGTCCTTGCTGTCTGTCACCTTCCAAATGTGACTCCTCAGTCCTTACTCTGGCTGTCTGTCACCTTCCAAATGTGACTCCTCAGTCCTTACTCTGGCTGTCTGTTACCTTCCAAATGTGACTCCCTCAGTCCTTACTCTGGCTGTCTGTCACCTTCCAAATGTGACTCCCTCAGTCCTTACTCTGGCTGTCTGTTACCTTCCAAATGTGACTCCCTCAGTCCTTACTCTGGCTGTCTGTTACCTTCCAAATGTGACTCCTCAGTCCTTACTCTGGCTGTCTGTTACCTTCCAAATGTGACTCCTCAGTCCTTACTCTGGCTGTCTGTCACCTTCCAAATGTGACTCCCTCAGTCCTTACTCTGGCTGTCTGTCACCTTCCAAATGTGACTCCTCAGTCCTTACTCTGGCTGTCTGTCACCTTCCAAATGTGACTCCTCAGTCCTTACTCTGGCTGTCTGTCACCTTCCAAATGTGACTCCCTCAGTCCTTACACCTTCCAAATGTGACTCCTCAGTCCTTACTCTGGCTGTCTGTCACCTTCCAAATGTGACTCCTCAGTCCTTACTCTGGCTGTCTGTCACCTTCCAAATGACAATTCCTCACATTACAAAAAAACGCTTGACTTTGTTGTTGCTATTTGATATATGGAGCTTTTTAAAGAGCTTTGTGTCCTGATGGAGGATGAAAGACCCGTCCTACACGAGGAGGAGATACAGCACTGCCTGATCCCAGGTCTGTGTGTATCGTCTTGCCGAATCCTAGGGTCTGTGACGCCAAACAATAGCGTGACAATGACCACAGGACTCGGCAAGACGGCACAAATTCAACTGGGACCAGGCTAGATAGGGGCATGACTGGAGTTGAGAAACAACCGCCTGTATTTGAGGCTCGAAGGGCCATGTTAGAGGGAGGAAAAACCTGTTGACGTCTGTCGTTTCAGGTGGTGGTGTCAGTAGCTCAGCTGTACTGGCACCTGGCTCCTAAACACGAGGTCGGCGTCATCACCAAGTCACTGGTCAGACTGCTCCGAAGCCACAGGTACACCCCAACCCCTCTCGTTGCGTTTTTTTTTTCTTTCTCTTCTCTCTCCCTCTCTGTGTGTCTCTGTTGTGAGGACAAAGAAAGGGCACCCCATAATGTTTCCCCTCTGTCTCTC